>NC_133180.1:6847500-6895000 GCF_049306965.1 Danio rerio | reverse complement strand
GGAAAGACTGAAGCAGTGTACTGATTCTGTGACACGTTACCTGATAGATTCAAAAGGCTGAAGAGTCGTCAGATGGAGACAAGATTAATCAAATATGATGTTTAACAGCTATAGTGAGGTGCATCCTTGATAAACTGTCCGACGTGCACTGCTCTCTGGAGCTGGACGAGCGTATGACAGTTTGTGTGGCTGTGTGGTCACTTGATGTGTGTTTTCAGCAGACGGAGGGCTGCTCAGAAATGCTAGGTAAAACACGGTGTAGATGTGGATCATTTTTGTTCTAAAATGACATTTTTAAGACGTAATAGTGTAAACGGGGCCTGAGTGTGTATTTTTCGCGAGCTGGTTTGCAACGGGTGCGGGGCGGGGCGGGGCGATGGATCAGCGATGCCCACTCAGCATCGTGTTGTCTATTGGCTATGGGCGATGGACGACGGCTCAAACCTAGTGGACATTACCACAATGATGTCAATCAGACATTAAATTCTGGTTGCCATACCTGACCAATAAATGCCAGTATTTGACGTCATTATCACAATGGTTTAAGATGTTGGCTCAAAGTTAAATTTTGGTCACTTTCTAACACAACCTGAAAGCAACCAAATATTAATGTCTAGTAATGTTACAGCTTGAAGTTGTGTCAACGTTGCACTATGGCGCCAATCAGATGTTGGATTTTGTTGTATTGTTTTTTTTTTTTTTTTTAATCTGTTCTTTGTTGTTTTGTTTTCTTTGTATGTGATACCAATTTGTGTATCTCTTGCATATAATAATAATAATAATAACAATAATAAAAGACGTTGGATTTTGGTTGCCGTACCTGACAAATAAATGCGAGTATTTGACGTCAATGAGACGTTGGTTTAAGATGTTGGCTCGACATTGAATTTTGGTCACTTTCCAGCACAAACTGAACCAAATATCAACGCCTAATGATGTTACAGCTTTAAGTTGTGTGGACGTTACCAATATGACGTGTATCAGATGTTGGCTTTTGTTGTATTGTTGTTGTTTTTTTTTCATCTGTTCTCTGTTTTTTTGTTTCTATGTAATCCCAATTTATGTATCTCTTGCATATAATAGTAATAATAACAAATAATAATAATAAAAAATATATAATAATAATAAAAGATGTTGGATTTTGATTGGCATACCTGATGAATAAATATCAGTATTTGACGTCAATATGATGTTGGTTTAAGATGTTGGCTCGACGTTGGATTTTGGTCACTTTCCAACACAACCTAAAATCAACCAAATATCAACATCTATTGACGAGGTTATTGGGAATCAAAATAACGTTGCCCTTAGACGCTGACTAGACATTGAATTTTGGTGACCTGATATCACAACCTAAATCTAACCTAATATTAAGGTCTGATGATGTTGTGTGCCTGTTGAGGATTTTGTGTTTGGTCACAGGGGTTTCGTTGATTCCAGAATTTATGGATTTTTAGTTCTACCAGAAAGACTTTAGGAGGCAGATAAATGTCTGAACATTTATAGTGAATTGTTTGCATGATTGCGAATTCGTTATGGTCCTTTGGCGTAAGTTCTTTGGCGTAAGCCCCGTCTATAGTGCAGAACTCTTGATGAGCTGGCAGATCCTGCCTGAAGATTAAGGCAGGGCGAAGCCAACCCCCTGAGGGGAGACGAGGTCGACCTGGTGGTGGTGGTGATGGGGAGGATGGAGGGAAACTTCTGCAACATCACCTGAGTACAGCAAAACCGATTGTTTAGATGGGCTTCTATATAGCTTGCTTGGTTGTTATAGGCTGACGAGATAATTATTATGAATGACGTGACATCTCAGTCTTCCTGGTAGAACTATAGCTAAAACTTTCATTTGTGGTTTGAATGAAACTATGAGTCATAATTCACATGCTGTAATATTTCATGTTACAAAAGACAATGTCAATGAAAGTAACTACGTTAAACTTTTCAACACCAAAAATGTTTGGAGCAAAGAGCAAGCTATAATGCAATTTGGAAACTATAAATAACCGGAAACACCAGTAAATCGAGCTACCGATGACTTTCAGCAGGAGACCAAAATCAACCCCTTGCTGCTTAATTCTCATTTACTCATTATCTTTTATTATTTAATCTTTCCTTGTACTTTCTATGAAATTCAGCTGAATGAAACAAAAATGTTGGCATTGATGCAACTGTTTGACTTATATATATGCACATTTTTTTTATTATATGTGGCTTAAAAGTGCAGGAGTTTTTATAGTGGAGCAAATATTCATTAACGTTAGAAACAGAATAATAATAAGAATAAGAATATATATATATATATATATATATATATATATATATATATATATATATATATATATATATATACATATACAGTGCATGTTTTCAAACAGTTTTTCAGCAGTATGTGAATCAAGTGCTTGTCGTAGTGGGAAAAGCTTTATAAAGTAATGATTTTAAGTGAGAATTATTTAAGGCAGTTTGCTTTATGCTGAATATAATGCACACAGAATTGTTTGTTAAAGCTGATGAAGGCCTGAGAATTACCACTTTCCTTGTTCCTGTGAGAATGCTCACACGTAATGTGCAAAACGAGCTACTAATTGCTGCGTAGTATTGGCTGCGTCTTTGTTTGCAGCTCCTATTAAGTGTACTAACATGGAAGTACCTATCTAGAGTATTAGAAAAGGTAGAATAAAATGTAAACTGTGTGTTTTTGATTGAATTATTTATTCATTTGTAATTTATGACCAAAACACAGTTCAGATTTAAGCCCTTAACCTGTGTCATTGTTGCAACTAGGGTTGTCCAGAACCGGTCAAGTAATAGGAAATCGGGCCCGATTATGCGTTTTCAGACCTGATTGGAATTGGATGTTACCTCAACATCAGGACTCAAAGAAAAAATAAAATTAATTGCGGGAGTTCCATTGGCATTTTCCCGCACGTGAATTCTGACCATTTGAAAAGCAGTTTAAAGGGCCATGAAACCCCCTCGTTTCAGCAGGGTGTTTTCACACCTCTACTTTGGAAAAAGTCAGAAAAGTAGGCGTGTCCAGCTCTGTTTAGGGGGGAGTGTCGGAGGAACTAAAGTGGGATGGTGTGGGAGTGTCTATTTGGGCACGCGCGAGTTTCAGAGTCAAAATACACAGACAGGAGAAAGTGATGGTGTTTAACCTACATGGACATCTGTAGTCGAATTATTTGCCAAATTATTAAATGTTGGACTTTAACTGCAGTTTGGCTCTTTCATTCAGGGAATTCATTCATGCCCCTCGCGACAAACGAGATATTCTATTCGAGGAGCTGCTCTAAGCGTGTATTTTTCATGCAATGTTTTATACCGCACGGCGAATGAGAGAAAAAAAACCTCTGCATTTCCCGGAAACTTAGATGCACACGGCAGGTAGCATCAGAAAGCCGCGTGTGTTATTCCGGTCACTAAATGCGGTAAAAACCCTACACGAGGTTAAAGTTTGGTTGTGATGCTAACGTGTTTACACTCGGTGATTCAGTGCAATAGTTACCTTAGTTCGATACGAGCAAACTGAATAAACAAAGAGCACTGGTCGCTCACTTACCAAATCTGTAGAGACAGGACAATCACCAGTAACTAGAGCCGCGTCTTTATTAAGAGGAGACTACAAGAGAATCCGGATCTCAGCGTTTGCAGATGAGAACAGCTCTCAGGTAAACAATAATCCTCCTTAGACACGTAAGTTATTGTTGTCGAGCGTCGCGTACACTGTTAATCCACACGTGACTCCAGCTGCGCTCTCACAGAGAGAAAATGAAAACAAAACTTAATGGCAGCAAACTATAAAAGCAACACTTCACGCTTGTTTTGCCAACACAACGTGGCGTCTCTGTCGTCTAAACACTGTGACACAAATGAATATTAATGAAGTTGCACAATAGAGCGGGCTGATTGGTTTGAACCAAGCCTTGCTCATGCATTAATGCATCACACTGTAAGACGTAATAAGACACACTCTGGCAGAGACGTCCAGTCTGCACGCTGGAATACACGCTATTATGTCATGACCGTGACGCAGCTTCAAAAATTCGTTTCAAACCGGAAGTACGAATTTGCTTGAAATAACGCAAAAACAACCAATTTACACTTTTTAGTGAAATATAGGTGTCCTAATAGTGTTTATAGCAGTGTGGGACACATGTACGACTGTCAACAGCTCAAAAAATGTGTTTTGGTGTTTCGTGACCCTTTAAGAAATACATTCAACAACATCTGGCCAATGAGTGATTTGGATTTTGTCAGATAACTGCATTTAGGTTCTTTTCAACTGGTTCGGACCAAAGCAATCAGTGTGGTGTGAAAACAACCCAAAGACGGCAGAAAAGGCTACAATGTATCATTTGTTGCCCTTAATCCGGACCAAATGAACCGAAATACAGATGTGAAAGCACTCTTAATTGAACCGAGTTGTCATGAAACCTTTCGCATCTTCAATAGGTACTAACATACTGGATACTCCCTCTAACTCGAAATAAACCAATTTCCTGAGTTATTCAGTTACTAGAACAGTACACAGACTCATCTGCTGTGAAAAAGGAGACCTGATGATGATGATGATGAGTGCGAGTTGACTGTCTGTTCCCTCGCAGCACGCTCTCTCATTAAATCAACCTGACTTTATTCTGCAATAAGTTTTTTAAAGCCAATTAAGCAAGGTAAAAAGTAACTCAAATAATTGTATTTGTTTTTAAAAGTAATGTGCTACTTTACTCGTTACTTTAAAAAGTAATATTATAGACTGATTTCACATGCCCGCCATTTTAAACAGCGCAATCAAGGCTGCGTTGGGGAGGAAACCTCGCCTGAGTCACACAAGAATGTTGTGTACCTGGCTGTATATCTTATCAGTGAAGGGAAAGTGACACAAATTTATACTTTCACTGCCTTCTGAGTGACCTGAATGCAAATGGCACTAGTTAGCTAATATTTTCTTTCCCAAACACACATTTTATATGCCATTTATCAAACTCAAGTTAATGAACTGATTCTTTCACTATATTAGACTTGTCACGATACAAAATTTCGGAACTGAAATGTAAAAAAAAAAAAGTCCATTTCCCGTTAACATTTAAGCACTGTTGATGGCGTTCTTAAACACTGCTGATTTGCCATTGTGTTCACATGCTCAACAGAAATGACTGTGATTGGGCGTAAAGGTCATCAGTTCACCGCACTTTACCGATGTTTACTGTTACTGAGCGCAAACACAGATGAGCGATCTGCTGATGAATCAACTGATCTTCACAACTTTAAAACGTTCCAATGTCCATCTATCTGGGTTTGCAATCTGTGAAGAGCGATGCAATCTGTAAAGAATGCGATCAGCAGTGCTTAAATGTTAGCAGGAAATGGACTATTTTAAAGCTAAAGTACCGGGACAACACTATTACAGACAACACAAGGGTGTGCTGCAGAGAACTGCAGTGTTTTATCACTTACCGGTTTACATAGGCATAAGCAGGGAAGCGTCTCCACTGTGTTTACCTGGTGCCAGGAACTGAAGCCTAGGGGAGGAAACTTAAGCGTATTACTCTTAAAGAGATTGTGATGTTATTTGATGCCTAATATGCTTTTAGTTGTTTAAATTAAACTTACTGAAGAATATTAAAGTGATGTTTACACCATTTCTGCATTTTTAAATCACAGCAACAGCTGGAGGTTTGTAGTAAACAGCATATTTTTGCAATGTTTACAGTGCTGATCCTATACTTCTAGGTTTCTTCCCACCGCAGCCAAAGAGCTTAGAATGACCAAGAGGCGACACTCAATAGAACGTTCCATTGCAACAGCAGCGCTCAGCAACAGCCCTGGATTTCGCCATTTTGGAGTGAAAGTGATCGGCTGTCCATTGGATCTCATTACTGTCGCGATGGCGAGCAGCTGCTTTGTTTTTTATTTATTTATTTAAAAAGCGCATTAAAGCTAAGATACAACCTAAAAGACGACAATACAACACTTATTATCACAATCATCAGCACTATTAATAGTTTATTTTACAGACTTATAATATGCTGTTGTTCTAATGGAGTTTTCATTCCAAAATGGCCGCCGCGCCCTCTAGTGGCTGTTTTCCAAACTACACTAGAGTGTCGCCTCTTAGTTGTTCTAAGCTCTCTGCCGCAGCCTCGCTTTCGTGTTTTAATATGGTGAAATAAGCGTATTACGTAACGCGCATTACTTATACCGCTTTACACTCAACACTGCCTGTAGATGTCCCAGAATTTGACACAATCTACATTGTAAAAAGTGTAATAGAAATTAAGATTAATTAAATTGAATGTTGCTCCTATATGCAAATTATGATGCTCAATATTTGTTGTTGTCTTTCAGATTTTCTCTGAAGCGTCAGTAAACTTTACTATTCCAACTAATTAATTTGTTTCACTTTTTTATGTGCTTTACATAGTGAATCTGCTAGTGTTGATGGTTCACGTTTTCAGATTTGTCCATGATCTACCTTTTCCATGCGTGATCTTTCTCATGTCATAAACAAATACTCCAATTGATTCTATTACTCATTATATATGAGAAGATTTGGAAAAATGAAAACTATTCACCACCACCATTGTGTTCAGTAGCTCTCGCTATCACCTTTGAGGCTTTCACATTTTTGGAGGCTAATTGGAGTGGGCGTTGACCATAAGGCCTCATCCGGGACCTGTTTCTTCAACCCCGGTCCTAGTGGACACGAGAGAAGCAAACTGATCGGGGTTCAGCGTATCCAGAGTTATTTTACATCAACACAGATGGTGGTGGGTGAAGAGGCTGTTATCTGATCTCATTGGAGCCACGTCAGAGAACACAAACAAGGCCGTGGATCAGCCTGATACCTCTGAGCTCCAGGCTTACGCATTCATCCAAGTTTCTAGAGCGGCCAACACAACAGATTGGATAATCAGACGCCGCTGCTGTCAGATGTAATCGAGCACAAATGTAAGCTTTAATGGATAATGTTGTTTGGGTAACTGCAATTCGCCCATCTGGAAATGTGGTCAGCGTTCTGTACTCATGAGATTTTCCTTTTTTTCCCCAGTAGTGTTTTACACTCATTGGCCACTTTATTAGGTACACCTTATTAGTACTAAGTTGGACTTTCTTTTGCCTTCAGAACTGCCATGATCCTTCGTGGCAAAGATTCAACAAGGTACTGGAAATATTCCTCAAAGATTTTGGTCCATGTTAACATGATATCATCACGCAGTTGCTACTCCTTTGTCAGCTGCACATCCATGATGTGAATCTCCCATTCCACCACATCCCAAAAGTGCCCATTGAGTGCAGTGAACTCATTGTCATGTTCAAGAAACCAGTCTGAGATGATGCTTTATGACATGACGTGTTATCTTGCTGGAAGTAGCCATCAGAAAATGGGTACACTGTGGTCATAAAGAGATAAACATGGTCAGCAATAATATTCAGGTAGGCTGTGGTGTTGACACGATGCTCATTTGATACTAATGGGTCCAAAGTGTGCCAAAAAAAAAAAATCCCCCACACCATTACCCCACCACCACCAACCTGAATCGTAGATACAAGGCAGGGGTGCGTTTCCCAAAACCATCGTTAGCCAACTAATGTCGCAAGTTCCGTCGTTACAAACTTTACTTGAACTACACTTCCGCATATTCCAGGACTACATTTTCATACATGCACTTCTTCCAAACACGCACGCCTGGTCATTCATCTAACCTGATTGCAATCACCAGCTGAACCTTGTCACAGATTGAAATCACTCCATACTTAAGCCAGACATTCACGCTTACAGTTGGCAGAGTCTTGTTATCTTTCTCAGTAGCATTACAATGCGTTTCCCAGTCTTGTTGTCCCGTGTACCGACCGTTAGCCTTGTTAGCCTCGTTGTCTTTGCCTGCCGCCTGCCTTTCTGACCTATTGCCTGTATTCGACTGTGATTCTGGATTGTCCTCTTATCCCTGTTTGCACCTGTGTTGACCACTGCTTGCCTGACCACCGATTAAACCTGCATTTGGATCTTACTTAAGTTGTTTGTGTCACTTCCATTCACAACAAAACAACACTTCTGGAGCTGTAGTTAGAAACATAGTTCCTGGCTGTGTTCTGTTCCCACTTATCCCCCCTATGCCCTATTCATTTAGAACATTCTAACATTCAAAGTTGGAAGTAATCAAAATAAAAAAGCGTTAAGGTCATCTCTCCTAGGTGTAATTTGCTTTCAAACTATTTTTACAGTTCAGTTTTAGCGATCTTCATGTTTACAATTGTGCTCCCTTCGCAGTGCACTTTGAAAACAGTGATGTCATTTTGAACACAGCCTCATGGCGAAAGCTATAGGTGACCTATTATTTAAAAGCAGAATTTTTGTTCTGTCTCCAAAGCTTGTGAAAACGTAAAAATACGTTAATGCTTTTAATTTATAGTGGGTTATTTATTAAGTATCTGTACTGTATATGACGTGGGCCTGCTGGTTAGAACTTTCTGCTGTGGTTTACATGTCAAATTGTAAAAGTAGACTTTTCAAAATAAATAAATAAATAAATAAACAATATCCTACTTAATAATAATAATAATAATAATAATAATAACGACAATAGTAATAATAATAATCATCATCATCTTTAATATTGTTAATAAAGTGGGATTATAATAAAAATAAATAGTACATTTCTTTTTATAATAAATCACCTCATTATTTATTTATATGATTTGTATATGATATTAGAATACGTGTTAGCTTTGGTAAGTGATATGTATCAGAACAGAATATGTAATGTTCAACTTCTCAATAATATTAGTAAAGCAAACACAGGCCCTATATGTGCCATTTACACACAGTTCAATCAATATGGAAAGTGAATGCATGTTTTTACCAAATCTAATATTGTATATTATTTTAATTGCACGTGCATGTAAAACAATTTAATTTGCACAAAGAAATGATGGGGTTCTTCCCTAAACAAGTAGTTACTCCACCCTTGTTTAGAGCATCATTATGGGCGTTTTCTGTTATAAGTAATGTGGTTCTAGGTATGGATCTGCTACAGAGAAACTTTGGGTTTTAAAAAACAATCGTCAATACATCGTTTTTTCCCCCAAATAATGCATGGTACTATGATAGTTCAGTCGCAAGTCACACCTAGTCCAAAGGTCTCACAGCTTGGCAGGTCTGCCTTGCCTTCGGAAAGCATGTGCTCTCATGAATAATTAGGAAGTAGGATAGGATAGGAAACTCCGCTATGAATAATAATAAGAAACCGTCATCTCTTCACTAGCAGATTCTCGCTATACGTCACAGATTTTGATCCTCCCTCAAAAGTTATTTTAAATCCGGAAGATGAAATTAGCTGACAAAAGCTCAAAGTTATCCATTTTTTCACAATTAAAGCTGGCAGCTGGCAACATTGTCTTAACTGATGCTCAACATGCACAGATCTGTTAAAATCTCAAAAGAAGTACTCCAGGGTGTCTCGAACCTTCAACAGCTCTAAGTTAAAAGAAAAATATTTAGATTTTTTCAAGTAAAATCAACTTGCAATGGGTTTACTCATTTTTGCTGTTTACGGTGCTGAACTCAAGGATTTATCTGCTCCCGGTGTGTTTTTTAGCACTTCATTTAGTTTGTTTTCTCCTTGAACATCTCTTGTCCGTTCCAGAAGCTGGTTTCTGTGAGTGTGTGTGTGTGTGTGTGAGTGTGTGTGTGTGTGTGTGTGTGTGCGTGTGCGTGTGTGTGTGAGAGCGATAAACAGGCCTGCGTTTGACACTCTCTCCCTCCCACCCACTAAACATGACTCAGTGTGCCGGAGTCTAGATCTCAGCAAGACACCAGCTCAAAGTTAACATTTGAAAGTTAACACTTGCATATTAGGAAGCGTCTTCCGGAAAACGGGCCGACGTGTATTTTAATGTCTGCTCAGCCAGCTTACGGTGCAGCGACTCACTAACCAGCTTGCATTTGAGGATTTAGGATGTTGTTATAAACATGCTGTCGTGTTTACTGTATTTCCATCAGCTGTTGCAGAAATCCAGCTACTTTCATTCCACATCCAGTCTGTCATTTAGTTTAAATCCTTCTGTTTATTATTAGGATTTCTGTCAATTGTTGTATGAGTTGTTGTCTGTTCAAATGACGTCACTGATGATGCGCGGAATTCAGATTGAGGGCAGGAAGCGATTTTTCTACATAGGAATCGCTATCAGAGCATCAAAATGTTTGTTTTATGTTGTTTAGAATTGTTTTAATCAGCTCAATTGAGAAATGCCGGACAGCTTTTGTAGACTTTCAAATTGTTTTGCTCATAAAGGGGGAAAGTTCAAGATGTGTAAGCTCCAGACAGTCAGTCCAACGACGGTGTCTACTGGTGGACGAAGGTTCACTGCATGTTCGGTCTTTCCAGTGCACCAAATTTTACTCATATCTGACTCCAATTTTAGTATGTGATGGTTTAGAATATTACTATACAGTTGAAGTCAGAATTATTAGCCCACTTTGATTTTTTTTTCTTTTTTAAATATGTCCTAAATGATGTTTAACAGAGCAAAGACATTTTTACAGTATGTCTGATATTGTGTTTTCTTCTGGAGAAAGTCTTATTTGTTTTATTTAGGCTAAAATAAAAGCATCAGTCATTCATTCTTTTGTCATCCATCCATCCATCCATCTTTGTCTATTGTCATTCTATCATTTATTCTTTTTGTTTTCTATCCATCCATGTGTCCATCCATCCACCCGTCCATCCTTCTATTTTTGTACAATGTCAGTCTACCACATTTTTGTCGCATGTAGTTGCAGCTACCATTGAAAGTATATTTCAAAATTGTGGGAAGCACTGCACACTGAGGTGATCTCATGAGGAAATGTAACTATTTTACATTTCTTTTTCAGTTCAGTGGCTATTTCGTACAGTAGTTCAGCCATATGAAAATGTACCATTTGAAAAAGGAGACGTGGTACACAACTATAACACCCCCCCCCCCCTCCCCTCTTCATTTTTGGAACAGTCCAGCGTACTTGAGAACAGATTTTGCTCCATGTGGCCCCTGAGCTATGAAAATGTACCATTTGAAAAAGGAGGTGTGGTACCTGAAGTTATATGTCTATTGTTTTGATTATGTCTATTTCTGAGGAAATGAGAGCATTGTACCAGTCACATCGAGACATTTCAAATGATATCAAACATGACAGATAAAGTCACTTGGATTAATATAGAACATTCATACATTGAAGTGACCAATCTGTGTGAGTACAGTATGTAGAGAGGGTGAGTGAGGAGCGGGGTTGCAGGGATGCTTCAAATGTAAATGAAGGAAAGGAGAAGTGCTGGTTTCCCCGCATTCCCACCTAGTGGGTTGTGGAGCCGATTGTCTCTGTGTTTCCAGCTCATTTTTGAGTTGTCAAAGACATCAAAGTGTTTGTGGTATCTCGAATCTTACACATGTAATTAAGATTTTTTTCAGTAGATCCATACAGTATGCACACACTTTTTTTTTTAAACAGGATAATTAGTTTGACAGCACCAATAAAGATTATATATACAGGCCTAACTATGTGTATAATTATGTTAATGTCTTATTTAAAAATTAAATACAAACCCCACCACACATATACAAAATCCAGGAGAACGTAAATAATAACCGATCTAATATTGAGATTTGTCCAGTGTCCACAGTCTGTCTGTAAATATGATATTATATAAAGTGCATCTCTCCGCTCCGCTTCCACCGCCTGTGATAACAGAAGAACCCTTTAATCTGTTTGGTGAAATGGTTTGCTCTATTGATCCAGAGTCGGGATGAATAGATCCAGGCTTGATTCATTGCCACCAGGCCCTGTTTGCACTTCCTAAATGGTGTTTATTTTGTGGCTGTCATGCGCTGTAACTGCAGGTTTACATAAGAGGAGCCAAGGAGTATGAAGTCAATTACCCTGCACACCACATCCACTTTACAACACCGAGGTTATTTATCTGGAAAGTGACTCCTTTAAGTCAGAAACGAGTTCAGACAGAGTTCTAAAACATATGAAAGAGAAAAAAAATCTGTTCATCCATTTTTTTGTCTATTGTCCTTTTACCCTTCATTCTTTTTGTCATCCATCCATTCTTCCATCCATCCATCCATCCATCCATCTATTTTTTGTGTAATGTTATTGTACCATTCGTTATTTTCATCCATAGATCCATCCATCCATCCATCCATCCATCCATCCATTCATTCATTCATTCATTCATTCATCTGTGTCTATTGTCATTCTACCATTCATTCTTTTAGCTGTCCATCCATCCATTTTTTTATTTAATGTCATTTTAACATTTGTTCTTTTTGTCATCCATCCCACTATCTATCTATCTATCTATCTATCTATCTATCTATCTATCTATCTATCTATCTATCTATCTATCTATCTATCTATCTATCTATCTATCTATCTATCTATCTATCTATCTATCTATCTATCTATCTGTATTCTACCATTCATTCTTTTTGACATCCATCCATCTATCCATCCATCCATCTGTCTATTCATCCATCCATCCATCCATCCATCCATCTATCCATCCATCTGTCTATCCATCCATCTATATTCTACCAATTATTCTTTTTGTCATGATGGTTTCATTCATCCATCCTCTACAATTCGTTCTTTGTCATTCATCCATCCGTCCATTTGTCCCTCTTTCTGTCTGTCTGTCCATTTGTTATTTTGTCATACATCTTTCTATCCATCCATAATATACCATTCATTCTTTTTGTCAACCATCCATCCATCCATGCATATTATAGCATTCATTATTTTTGTCATCCATCTAACCATTCATACATCTATCAATCCATCCATCCATATTCTACCGTTCATTCTTTTTGGCATCCATTCATCTGCCTGTCTGTCTGTCTGTCAGTCTGTCTGTCTGTCTAACACCGAGGTTATTTATCTGGAAAGTGACTCCTTTAAATCAGAAACAAGTTCAGACAGAGTTCTAAAACATATGAAAGAGAAAAGAAAATCTGTTCATCCATTTTTTTTGTCTATTGTCCTTTTACCCTTCATTCTTTTTGTCATCCATCCATCCATCCATCCATCCATCCATCCTTCCATCCATCCATCTATTTTTTGTGTAATGTTATTGTACCATTCGTTCTTTTCATCCATCCATTCATTCATCCATCTGTGTCTATTGTCATTCTACCATTCATTCTTTTAGCTGTCTATCTATCCATCCATCCATTTTTTTATTTAATGTAATTTTAACATTTGTTCTTTTTGTCATCCATCCCACTATCTATCTATCTATCTATCTATCTATCTATCTATCTATCTATCTATCTATCTATCTATCTATCTATCTATCTATCTATCTATCTATCTATCTATCTATCTATCTATCTATCTACAGTATCTATCTATCTATCTGTATTCTACCATTCATTCTTTTTGACATCCATCCATCCGTCCGTCCGTCCGTCCGTCCGTCCATCCGTCCTTCCGTCCGTCCATCCATCCATCCATCCATCCATCTATCCATCCATCTGTCTATCCATCCATCTATATTCTACCAATTATTCTTTTTGTCATGATGGATCCATTCATCCATCCTCTACAATTCGTTCTTTGTCATTCATCCTTCCGTCCGTCCGTCCATTTGTCCCTCTTTCTGTCTGTCTGTCCATTTGTTATTTTGTCATACATCTTTCTATCCATCCATAATATACCATTCATTCTTTTTGTCAACCATCCCTCCATCCATTCATATTATAGCATTCATTATTTTTGTCATCCATCCAACCATTCATACATCTATCTATCCATCCATCCATATTCTATTGTTCATTCTTTTTGGCATCCATTCATCTGTCTGTCTGTCTGTCTAACACAGAGGTTATTTATCTGGTAGGTGACTATAAGTCAGAAATGTGTTCAGGCAGGGTTGTGAAAAATGAAAGAGAAAGAAAAAAGCATATGAATATATCTTCTGAGGATTAGATACTGTAAATGTGATGTAGGTGATACATACTGAATATCTTATGAACTTAAAGTAACTATTTATTGTTAAAAAAAAACTATTACAATACAAATTGTGACATATTGTTATCTTTGTTTTCTTTTTTTTCTTTCTTTTTTACATTTGGGAAGAAATAATATAATAAAAAAAGTATGGGAAAGAGATAAATGGATATGCAAGTGTACAGAAAATATACCTACAATCAACTGAATGCAGTCATTTAAAAACAAAGTCATTGTTTTGAATTAAAATTATGGTTGTATTACTTTTTTTTTTTTAGCAATTGGCCACACTATTTTAACTGGGTGTTCATAAGAGTGTCATGACACTTTAATAATCACATAGACACTTTTTTGAGTTGTTTTTAAACCACCGCAGTTGTGGTCATCTTATCATTCACTTTCTGTCTAAAACTAACCTGATGTCAGAAAACTGAACCACGCAAAATGATTGACAGTTGCAGAATGTTTCTGATTAGCTAGAATATAAAGGCCATGCCCACAGAACGTTTGATTTGACATTTCTGAAATGTTTCTGATTGGCTAGAATGTAAAGGCCATGCCCCCAGATTGTTTGATCAACAGACATGGAAAGTTTCTGATTGGCTAGAATATAATGGCCATGCATCTTTTGATTGACAGGTACTGAATGATTGACAGACACTGAATATTTCTGATTGGTCTGTAAGGTTGTGGGGATGTTTTATATGTTCAGTTTGATTCAAGTTTGATTGTTCGAAACTTATTTGACCAATTAAATAGATTTTTGTAATTTTTATGAGCTTTTTTTTAGCACTGCCTGTGGAAAAAATTAATAAAGTTCATTATTTGTTTACAGCAGTCAAAGAAACATCGCTGCACATTCAAAAATGCATTTATTTGATTTTAGAATGATTTTAATGTATTGTTAGTATTAGTTTGTTTTAAAAATGTGACCCTGGTGCACAAAACCATCTTATGTTGCATGGGAATATTTTAAGTACACTGTATAGGTCAAAATTATATTTTATAATAAAAACCTAAATAAGTAAATTTCTTACTGTAAATATATGATTTTGGATTAGTAATATGCATTACTAAGAGCTTAATATGATAATGTTTAAATTTTTTGTTAATGTGATTTTTGTATATGTTAATAGTGGTATCTTGGCTAAATATTGTTCTCTCATAACAAACCATAATCAAATGAAAGCTATATATATATATATATATATATATATATATATATATATATATATATATATATATATATATATATATATACGTTCACAGCGCTCTGTGGCACCTTGCAATTACACTCAAAAATTACTTGTTCAAGGCATGCATGAGGCACACACACATTTAAAAAGTAACTGATCCACAGTTGACGCGGGATGCGATTACAACATCATAAGACTAGAGTAGATTTAGTTGATTAAAACCTTATGAAATTTAGTCGACTAAAACTAGACTAAATCTAAAATGATTCAGAAGACTGAAACTAGACTAAAACTAAAGAGATTCAGAAGACTGAAACTAGACTAAAACTATAATGATTCAGAAGACTGAAACTAGCCTAAAACTATAATGATTCAGAAGACTGAAACTAGCCTAAAACTAAAATGATTCAGAAGACTGAAACTAGACTAAAACTATAATGATTCAGAAGACTGAAACTAGACTAAAACTATAATGATTCAGAAGACTGAAACTAGCCTAAAACTATAATGATTCAGAAGACTAAAACTAGACTAAAACTAAAATGATTCAGAAGACTAAAACTAGACTAAAACTGAAACGATTCAGAAGACTGAAATATGACTAAAACTAAGATGATTCAAAAGACTAAAACTAAACTAAAACTAAAATGATTCAGAAGACTAAAACTAGAATAAAACTAAAATGATTCAGAAGGCTAAAACTAGAATAAAACTAAAATGATTCAGAAGACTGAAATTAGACTAAAACTAAAACGATTCAGAAGACTGAAATTAGACTAAAACTATAATGATTCAGAAGACTAAAACTAGACTAAAACTGAAACGATTCAGAAGACTGAAATATGACTAAAACTAAGATGATTCAAAAGACTAAAACTAGACTAAAACTAAAATGATCCAGAAGACTAAAACTAGAATAAAACTAAAATGATTCAGAAGACTGAAACTAGACTAAAACTATAATGATTCAGAAGACTAAAACTAGACTAAAACTATAATGATTCAGAAGACTGAAACTAGACTAAAACTATAATGATTCAGAAGACTGAAACTAGCCTAAAACTATAATGATTCAGAAGACTGAAACTAGCCTAAAACTAAAATGATTCAGAAGACTGAAACTAGACTAAAACTATAATGATTCAGAAGACTGAAACTAGACTAAAACTATAATGATTCAGAAGACTGAAACTAGCCTAAAACTATAATGATTCAGAAGACTAAAACTAGACTAAAACTAAAATGATTCAGAAGACTAAAACTAGACTAAAACTGAAACGATTCAGAAGACTGAAATATGACTAAAACTAAGATGATTCAAAAGACTAAAACTAAACTAAAACTAAAATGATTCAGAAGACTAAAACTAGAATAAAACTAAAATGATTCAGAAGGCTAAAACTAGAATAAAACTAAAATGATTCAGAAGACTGAAATTAGACTAAAACTAAAACGATTCAGAAGACTGAAATTAGACTAAAACTATAATGATTCAGAAGACTAAAACTAGACTAAAACTGAAACGATTCAGAAGAATGAAATATGACTAAAACTAAGATGATTCAAAAGACTAAAACTAAACAAAAACTAAAATGATTCAGAAGGCTAAAACTAGACTAAAACTAAAATGATTCAGAAGACTAAAACTAGACTAAAACTAAAAGGATTGAGAAGACTAAAACTAGACTAAAACTTAAATGATTCAGAAGGCTAAAACTAGAATAAAACTAAAATGATTCAGAAGACTAAAACTAGACTAAAACTAAAATTATTCAAAAGACTAAAACTAAACTAAAGTTAAAATTTTCTGAAGACTACAACTACACTAAAACTAAAATGATTCAGAAGACTGAAATATGACTAAAACTAAGATGATTCAAAAGATTAAAACTAGACTAAAACTAAAATGGTCCAGAAGACTAAAACTATAATAAAACTAAAATGGTCCAGAAGACTAAAACTAGAATAAAACTAAAATGATTCAGAAGACTAAAACTAGAATAAAACTAAAATGATTCAGAAGACTAAAACTAGACTAAAACTAAAACGATTCAGAAGACTGAAATTAGACTAAAACTAAAATGATTCAGAAGACTAAAATTAGACTAAAACTAAAATGATTCAGAAGACTAAAACTAGACTAAAACTAAAATGATTCAGAAGACTAAAACTAGACTAAAACTAAAAGGATTGAGAAGACTAAAACTAGACTAAAACTAAAAGGATTGAGAAGACTAAAACTAGACTAAAACTAAAATGATTCAGAAGACTAAAACTAGACTAAAACTAAAATGATCCAGAAGACTAAAACTAGACTAAAACTAAAATGATCCAGAAGACTGAAATATGACTAAAACTAAAATGATTCAGAAGACTAAAATTAGACTAAAACTAAAATGATTCAGAAGACTAAAACTAGACTAAAACTAAAATGATTCAGAAGACTAAAACTAGACTAAAACTAAAAGGATTGAGAAGACTAAAACTAGACTAAAACTAAAAGGATTGAGAAGACTAAAACTAGACTAAAACTAAAATGATTCAGAAGACTAAAACTAGACTAAAACTAAAATGATCCAGAAGACTAAAACTAGACTAAAACTAAAATGATCCAGAAGACTAAAACTAGACTAAAACTAAAATGATCCAGAAGACTAAAACTAGACTAAAACTAAAATGATCCAGAAGACTAAAACTAGACTAAAACTAAAATGATTCAGAAGACTGAAATATGACTAAAACTAAAATGGAATTTTAGTCAAAAGACTAAAACTAAATCAAAATTTGCTGTCAAAATGAACACTGGTTCAATCTTCTAAAAATTGTAAATTCAAGTATCCTAAACAATTTGTGTTGGGAGAACATGAAGTAATTGTTTAGTTTAGTTTAGTTCTTGCAATGTAAGCTCCCAAATAACTTACTCTTGAAATTGTAATGCGATTAAACAAAGTGGACAAACCGTGAGCTTTGCAATGTCTGTGAGAACTAATCCGTCTGTGCTCTATAAATCAAACAGAGAAAAAAAAATCCATCATTTGTTTACAGCAGTCAATGGCACCTTGCAGCGCATTCACGAATGCATAATGCAAGGTTAAACGTCCAAACAAAATCACTCCGGAGACATATGTTTATCCAACAGTTAGTGCGGTTTAGGGGGCAAACAAACACACAGTGACGCTCCCGCTGTGGCGTTGAAGACACCGTAATTAATCACACGTGCCCCAAAGACACCCGTTTAGTGCTCGCTTCTTCCTGCCACCACGAAACTGCCATCCATTTTATTTAGTTGGTTGTCTTCCGAAGCGCATCGCCGAAGGATTTCATTATACTGCTTTTGGTGGCAAAAAACAGAGAGTAAAGTACATTAACAGTCACTTGATTACACAGAGATTACGCTCTGCGGTCAATAACCATTGTGCCCTGCAGCAATGCGTTTACTTCCAAAGGGACGCTCCCTGCAATTAGTGTGCTGTACACTGCTTTCAGTAAAACGCAGCTGATATATGGACAATAACTCAAAATCTTTACCACGTTAAAGGTGATACACTAGCTTGAGAGTCTCTTGGCTTTTCATTAGTGTGGCTTTGGATATTTGACACTGTATGAAGTGGATATTTTGTTAGTGTTACGGAGGCCAGCTAGTAGGAGCTGTGCAGGTAAACCTCACTCCTCTGACCTCTAAACGTGCTCTAGCGACAGATGCTAGAGGCTATGGTCTTTAACCTCCTTGGTAGAGCAACCCACTCCCATGCGGTAGATCGCAGGTTCGACACTAGCTCGGAGCGGGTTGGGTGGCGTAGGACTGGTTGGTGCCGTGACCCGGATGGGAGTGAAATTTAGGGGGGTGAGTGTAACGGAGGTCAGCTAGTAAGTGCTGTGCAGGTAAACCTCACTCCTCTGACCTCTAAAGATGCTCTTGCGACAGACGCTAGAGGCCTCCTTGGTAGAGCAACCGACTCCCATGCAGAAGATCGGTGGTTCGATTCCAGCTCGGAGCCGGTTGGGTGGCGTAGGATCCTGCGAGGTTACATTAGTATGGCTTTTTTTATATCGTAATGCATTTTATTTTGTTGATTGTCAAAAAAATAAATAAAAATGCATGGAAGTTGTGGACTTACAGTAAGGTAAACTTAAAAAGTAAACAACTTCTTGTGTGCGCATTTAATTAAAAGTTGCTGTGAAATTAAAATTATGTTTTGGCTTGGAATATTTGACGCTTTATGAGGTGTATTTTATTTATTTATTTATTTTATTAATTTAGCTTTTGTGTGTGTGTGTGTGTGTTTTTTTATGTCGTGATGCAGTTTTCCCAAACAATCTCATCAGAGTAAGCCTTTGGATATTGATTCACTGATTTAAATGATTCAGTCAAAATCATTTGCTAAAAAAATAATTGATTTAAATTAACTTGTAAGTGCGAATGCTTCAGTTGAAGAATCACCGATTCAAATGATCCTGCAGTAAATAGTCTGTATAAAATAAGGCTGAATAAACCTATGCAAAGAAGTAGTCATTAAACTAATTATTTAACAAGAGATGATACTGCAGTAAAATATTTGTAGTGTTTTAATAAGCGTGATGTGTACAAGATAGAGAGGGTTAAAAAGTTAATTGTTTGTTTTGAAATTTGTAAGACAGAATTTGTCCAATAATAAACCTGAAACACACGTGGTTGTTGTCATGCGGTGAACTCGGCCAATCGTCTAATATCGGTGTTGTCATCGCAGCTCCTGCAGTCACTCTTCCGATGTTGCACCAGCTGAGTCCACCTTCTGATCTCCGAGCACTGTCGTGGTACTTTGATGCCACATGTGACAGTTATGTGGTGTCCGCGCATCATCAATCCGGACAAAATTTCAAAACAGCGTGGGCGGCTTTCAAGTGCTGCATGAAGTTGAATGCAACTATTAATTGTAACAAACCTGTCAGAGCAATTCTTCGGTTAAAGATTCACTGATATAAATGAACTGCTCTCCATCTAATGACTAAACAGCACTGATAAAAGTTGCACGTTGTACATTTTAAATTGGATTAAGATTAAGTTTCAGCAAATGTTCAATATCAAATGACTTGGATTGGATCCGGGCCAAAAACAAACTTGTACACAGCGCGGATATCAGAAGAGAATTTGCTTTGAGGAAGAAAACATTCGGGTTGCAGTGTGTGGAAATGTGGCATATCACAGTTGTTGTCGGATACAGAGAGAGTTTATACATTATTCAGCCTCAAAAACCTGCCAGCGTTTTATTTGCATTTCACCTTTTTTCCTCTCAGTGAGATTGACGTTGAAGTCATTCACACTGTAAATATCTAATTGACACTATTCAGAAAGCAAGGAGGTTGACGTGTGCCGTCATGAAGCTGACAGAATAAAGTGAGGTGACGGACTGATACACAAACTCATCTGTTTACTTCAGAGTGCATTTCATTTCACTCTCACAAACGAGACCAAAAGAGCGAGTGAATAAAGGAGAGGAACTGACACAAGTCAGTGAGTGAGGATGATGTTATGACCATGCATTAGTACTTTTGTCACATGGGCTGCTGAATGTAAACAAGCGGCGTGTTGCTTAGGGCCTACTCACACTATGCTATCCGTACCGTGCCCAGGCCCGTTTCCCAGATCGTTTGAGAAGTGTGAGTACGCTGAATCGGTGGGGCTATCAGTCTTTTAGGGCAGCGCTATCGGTCAATTAAGGCAGGGCTATCAGACCTTTTAGGGTGAGGCTATAAGTCCTTTAGGGGTGGGGCTATTAGTCCTGTAGGGGCTGGGGCTGAAAGTCCTATAGGGGGCAGGGCTATTTATTTAGGGTGGGCTATCAATCATGTTGAGAGGATATCGGTGTGTGTAGTTTCTGCCCTACATGTACATTTGTTCATCAATCCATTTTTTAGCAGCACTCATCTTGCCCATTGATCAATGGTTGCAAAAGGACAAAACCACGCAATGTCCTACTGTTTTTTTGCTCATGTCAGGACTGTTTCAATTGGATGTCCATTAAGGGTGTCACGATCCTCCAAATCCTCGATTCGATTACATTTTCGATTCTAAAGTCACGATTCGATTTTCGATTATGAATAATTAATTAATAACGAATTAATTATTAGTAGCCTACCGTTTAAACTACCTGAGCTGCATGGTCTTTGTTTTACCCATAAACAAATCATACAGTAAATGAATAAAGGCAAGATACACACATAATTACCACCTGTCAATCACTTTTTTCTGCGGGACTCGTGAATAGTGATCTGTGTCGTTATAATGGCGTCAGTAAAAAAGACGCACAACCAACAGAAACTAGCTAACAGTATCTGAGGTGTTCGCTAAAATGACTAAGTACTTGTGTGAAAGTAAAAGATGGAAGCAGTCTACTGATCCGCTGACTGCCTTGACCCGCTGTCTCGAGCGCATGACAATGTGTGTGCGTCTGTGTCTGTGTGTGAATGAGTGTGTGTGGTCACGTGATGTGCGTTTTCAGAGGTAGTGAGGAAGGAGGGCTGCTCAGAAATGCTACACGCCACTGTGGATGTGGATCGTTGTCGTTCTAAAATGCCATTTAAAAACAAAGACATATTAGTGTAAACAGGGCCTGAGTGTGTATGTTTCGCGAGCGGATTTGCAACGGGTGCAGGGCGGAGGATCGCGATGCGCCCATCGTCTATCATCCCAACCGTAATACGTACATAGCAGAGCTTGCAAACTGTGTTTTTTTTTGTCGACAAAACGAACGTTGTCAACATATCTAACTGGAAATCCAAAATGTTTACACACCAGCGACTTCATTGAAAGAGGAGAGGATTTAAGCTCCTTCGACGGGTCTCCTGCTTCTGCAGTTTAACGAGCACTTCAACAAGCCTGTTTTTTTCCCGCTTGGCAAGCCAAGCTGACGTGACATGGGGGCGTGACAGCATCGACGATTCTATTTTATGATTCGGTAATCAAAGTTGAGCATAAATTTCGATCGATTTCGATTAAAAATCGAAATCGTGACACCCCTAATGTCCATCACAATATGGGGAAAAAGGACAAACTGATCTTCTGTTTCATGCAAACTAATTTATTTGTAGGAATAAGCAAAAATACAAAGTATGGGTTTGAATGATCCATTTATCTTTTATTCCAAAAATCATTGGAATATTTATCAATATTTTTTGTAGATTTCCTACTGCAAATATATCAAAATTCAATTTCTGATTAGTAGCAATATATTGTTAAGAGCATACTTTCAATTAGATTTTCCTCAATATTATATATATATTTTTTAACCCTAAGATTCTAGATGTTTATATAACTTTATTTCAGGCACATTTTGTAAGATCAGTTAATCTGCAAGCATATAACCCTGGACCACAAAACCACTCATAAGAGTCAGACTCATACATCATCTGAAAGCTGAATAAATAATCTTTCTATTAATATATAAACCATACGTCAATAAAAAGATTATATATTCAGCTCTCAGATGATGTATGAGTCTGACCCTTATGAGTGGTTTTGTGGATCGGGGTCACATACTTGCAGAATAACTGACCTAACAAAATACGATTTTCATAAACAGTTATACAGTATTATGTTGCAGTTTTACACCCAGTTAGTGGCTCTAAATCATTCAGTCATTCAATTAGATCTATAAATGTGAAAGTGAATGAGGATTTTTTTAAATGTTGGTTGCTGTGTGTATTTCAGTAGTTGAGTGACACTAAAAGCAGATTTCTGGCACTAAAAGCTCTGTTTTATCTTATCAATATGCAGACTGATTGTTTTACATATCACAGTTGAAATGAAATGTCTGGTAATGTGACATTAAAAGCATGTTCAGTTTATGCAAAATGGATAAATTGCATATTAAATGGGTTGCTGTGCATGTATAATCAATGTCTGGTCGATGTGTTGCTAAAAGCACTTTCTTTTCTATTCTGAAAGATTAACGTAAGTTTAGCACTAGAATGTTCAGAGTTTGGATGCTCTACATTGGTGTTACATTGCTGTCTGTCCCGTTCAACAGTCAGCTTGTTGACTGCATGTTTTTCAAACCTTTTTTTTTATTTATTTATTTTTTTTATTAAAATATGCAAAAAGGTACATAAATTGGGATCATACAAATACAAAAAAAAAAAAAACATCCACAAAAAACAATAACAAAACAACAATAAAAAACAAAACAAAAACAATATAGTCAGGTACTGTTAGGTGTGTGTCTGTGTGTGTGTCTGTGTGTGTGTGTGTGTGTGTGTGTGTGTGTCCATGTAAAGGTAACTTGGTGGAAAGGTCAGATTACATACATTAGGAACAATATCAGCCAATAAATGAAGCAAGTATCGCAGATATAAGTAAAACAGATAAAAAAAATAAACCAGTCAGAGTTAGAGAGTAACAACAATGCTTAGTAATGTATGATAGTAATAATGACAGTAAAAAGAAAGGACAACAGTAATAATAAATGACAATGATAACAAATCACAAGTACTACACCAACTACTGCTACACAAAGTTACTTATATTACAACTACTATTGCTGCTACTACAGTCACCACCACAACTATTACTACTATAATGTCTACTAATACTGACACTACTAGAACAATGACTGCCACTACTGATACTACTACAGCGTCTACTACAACTAATACAACAACGTCTACTACTACTACTACTACTACCACTACCACAATCACTGCTACAACTATACAAACTTCATCAACTACTACAGGAACTAATACTTCAATAATCACAATTACAATCGATACTACTACAATGACTACTACTACAACACCAACAATGACTACTACTACTACTGCTACAACGACACCTTTACTACTTCTGCTACCACTATACCAACGACATCAACTACTACAGGAACTGCTACTTCAATAATCACAATTACGATCGATACTACTACAATGACTACTACTACAACACCAACAATGACTACAATGCTTTTCAAACCTGACAGCTCATCTCCTCAGGGGCTCGATTGAGAAGAGGAAAAATACGCTTGCCAAAACTCTCAGACGTTTCCATTTCTAAACCCCGTTGCCTCCCAGGTCGCCCCTAAAACTTTTTACTGTCATATAAAGTCATGAGCTTCTGTTTTTAGAAACATAATGGGATGTTTTCTTTATCTTCATATGATAATGATCTGATTTGCATATAAATGAAATGGGTAGCATCGCAATTTTTTTTGTTTCCTCATTAATTTGTACACAATTCAATTCAATTCATCTTTATTTTCTATAGCGCTTTTACTACAGATTTCACGCTCACGTTTGGATTTACTTATGATGAAATGAACGTGGGAATGTGCGTAGGTCCATGCCGACTTCATGGCTGGCGTACGCACATTTCTTGTCTGTGTTTGTTTTATTTCCATTGGCGACTCCTAGAGGATGTTGTGTTAAATTGCACTCTACAAACTGTCTTTGAGCCGTGCAATGGCAGCTGTATGAGACGGGTTCATCCAGATGTCTAGCAGGTATAAAGGTTTCCATACCATACAGTTGACCAGCCAAACATTAAAGCGCAATTTGCAGCGGTCGCCGTTTTTCCCAATGTAATCAGAGCGTTCTACTGCACACACATTGCTATAAAGACACTATCTGAAGATGAATTTGCATACGTGAATCAGAAACATTTCCATTCAATAAATCTGCAAATAAAATATGATGCACAGACTTATTAATGACTCCTACTTGTCTTTCACGTGATGAAGAGTAGGCAAAATCTGATATGTAGTGGGGGGAAAAAAGAATGAGTTCATCAGACGCTGGATTCGAACCAAGTTCATGCCATGCGTTTTACGAGCTACACTACTCAAGCGGTTAAGGATATTACAAAATTTTTCACCTTTACATCGCACTATATCTTTTTTAATGCACTCAGTGCAATGTTCAGACCCAATTGTGTCATCAGCTAAACTCTCCCACTCTTTTTTTTTCTTGTTTTTAAATTCTGGATAACAAATTTGCAAATAACACCGTTTTTCTCCGGTCCACCTCCGAAAGCAGCACCTCCAATTCACATTCTGTTCAAAGTTTCTCTTTTTGCTTGATTTTGCCTTTGCTTTTTCGCTGGGTTTTGCCAAAGTAGAGTCATTAGCATATTCATACGGGGAGGAGGCAGGGAGGGGTTTTGTGCTCGTGCATGTTGCGCTCAGTTTCACGTTTATTCGGATGTACAAAGAGAATATGCGTGTGATTCGGCGTACGCAGTGTTTCATACATCTGAATTTTTTTACTGCGTACGCCTTTTACTGCGTCTACGTACATGAGGCCCCTGGTTCTTAGATAGAGGATATAACTGTAAGCCAATTTCCTTTAAGCAATATTAGGCCGCCCCATGCTTGCGCATTAAAGAAAGTTTGATTTAGCCCCTAGGTGTCACGGTTTGGGGGTGGATGGACAGGAGGCGAGGACCCAAATGCAGGAAATGAAGGTTTTATTAAGAAATAAAACAAAAACAAAACTCAAATCTCCCCATGTGGGGAAAAACACAACATTATCATACACTTAACTAGACAAGATCTGGACAAGATCGCGCACACAGAGACAGAAACAGGACCAGACATGGGTAGTGTCCGAGCTCTGCCACCAAAACAAGAATTTACAAGACCAGAGTGGCAGAACCCTGACACTAGGTTAAATACTAAGTCAGTGATTGTTTTTTTGATTTTTAAACAAAATAATCCAATCAAGATTGTACAACATCAATTATTCAAATATACATTTAAGAGTTAGAGATAATTACCTGACCGTGTAGAATTACATTGCAGTATATAAGCCTTGATTCAGAGCTCAGGGACTTACACACTGCAGCAGGGTATCCTGGCTACAGAATCCCACAGACACTTCTACATTTCCCTTAAATACTCAAATCACCACAAATTAAAGACAATAAAAGCTTCACCAAGACTCTTGCCTGGTCATGAGTTAATGTGAAGACCATTTTCACTGGAGTGGAGCATCTGGCAAAGATCTTATCAAAGTCAAAACCCAAATTAACTGATGTAAGGGAGATTGTAAAATATTAGTGAAATTAAGACCACTTTACCAATCACACAGAGACATTTAAAATGACACCAAACATGAATATAGAGCCACAAGAGACACCCTATTAAAAACTTTCATTCTGTGATGGAGAAGGTAAAGTCCAGGGCTAAGAGGGGGACTCAGGATGCATAATCGAGACAACCTGAACAACTGGTTTTCTAGCTGATCTTCTTCTCAGATTGGAAAGCTTATTGTTTTAGTGCTTGACCATTCTCGTGGTCTTGTCTCGTGTGGAGATCCATAACAAATATTTTGGGTTTAATATTATGGAGCAATATAGCCATCCTTACACAGCTAACATAGGAGTTCTAGTAAATCGAAACTGTGTCAGTCCAGTTTTCAGAGTTTAAGTACGGTTTACACAGCAAAATATGGGGACCCAAAACAACTCTAAGGGTGTTAATTTCAACACTTTGAAAGTGTCTCATGGGGTCCACTCAAAACAGAGTTAAATCAACACTTTCAAAAGGGTTGGCACATTGACACCGAAGTAAGGGTTAATTTTAACTCTGGGCAGAGTTAAAAAATTTAACTATATTTAACACCGCCTGGTGTAATATATTGTTATTTTATTCAACTCTCTTGAGTGTAAATATGGTAAAAAGGTCAAACAGACTGTAAATTACAAAAGAAAAAACATTTTATTTGAAAACATTCACCACTTCAACAATTCATTCAGTTTTTAAAATGCAACAATGTCAAATATGCTTTAAATCTTTTATTAGTACAGACAGTATCAACAAAATATGTATGACCAGTGCTCAAAAAGGCTGTTTCAGTCCTTTGGTCCAAACTTGATGTTTCATCAGAGCAATTTGAAAAGTTCAATATATCGTCACTCATAGTTTTCTTCTGAACGCATAGTTTTCTTCTGAAATTACATTTTAAACAACTTGGCGTGCAAATCTTTCACTTCTGGTGTTTCCTTGTTCCTCCATATCAGACACAGCAGCTTAAATGAAGGTATAAATGCTGTAAACTTGTGTGAAAACAAACTGGAGCTAGGAAATCTCATCAAGCATGTCTTGTGAATGGAAGTGCTTCCCAGCCACAGGATGACCTTTTTATCCATGACGATGTAGTAGCTGCTGATCGCTCGTCCGGTGGTTCCTGATGCACGGATATAGGGTGATGCTCATCTAAGAACTCTTCAAGACTCCAGCATGACTAAGAAAAATGTTTGAAAACAAATTGCAATCAAATTCTATGATATATTTAAAAGAACATTTAAAGTAAATAAAACATTCAAGAAATCTAAACTCACCTTTTGAAAATCTTCATGATGATCCACAACTTGACTCTCCCAGCTGGTTGAGGTGACAGGATATGGAAAAGTAGAAAAAACACATACATCACTGTTGGATCTCCAAACACAATTAGGTTAATCACTATGACTAGAACTGGAAAAACAGGCAGCTGTCTGTCCAGAATCCTGAATTTAACACAACACTTGGAGCAAAATTTAGAGGAGCTTAAAATCTTTTATATCATTTAGTGATGCTGACTTCCCCAAAATATTGGCCACGGTGTAAAAAATATTCATAAACTTCATAAACAACACTTTTCTGTAAGCGTGTGCGTGCATGTGTGTGCGTGTGTGTGTTTCTTTACCAGATTCAACTTGTTAGGCCCTTTCAGGTCCAGTATTGACGCCACCTTTCCTGGAGTCTAGCAGATGTTTCAGGTCCAAATATAATCTAAAATATTAGGATAAGCAGAAGAGGAAAAGTGCAAAGCAAAGAGCAAAACATTATTTAAGTAACAGTTCACCCACAATACAAAACTTATCACCTTCATGTCATTTATTATTCTTTAATGCTCTAATACCCTCTCAGCTTATTGTGAAACAAATACAGAACTTTATCAAACATACCTTCATTATTATCACCACATATGACCAAGAAGGTGTGCTTGGCCATTTCACCAACTCTGGAAATACACCATCTCAATCAGTCTCTAATCAGCCACCGTCACAGGGTCTTGTGTTATTGTATAGAGAACTGTGGCTGTTAAAAAACAACAAAAAATTAGTATCTAACACATATGCATAACCTTCAGATAAAAAAGAGAGATAAACATCACAAAGTATGCCTCACACTTTTTCAGATATCTTTTGATTCAGATGTTGATTATTGATAATAAATCTACAAATCAAACCTGTATCATCATTAGGCTGCTCAAATATGAATTGTTGATTAATTTTACAGACAGGTGGCTGTTTACAACGCACTAAATTGTCTTTAATAAAACGGAAATGTTGTGTACAGTACATGCTAAGTTTAGCCTATAGTTTTAAGCACAATATCATGCGGGAGAAAAAGCTTGACTAAGATGTTCCTGACTACAGAAATAGCCTAACTTACTAATGTCAGACATCCCGAGTTGGGAAAAGTCATTTTCGGGGGATACAGAGTTGATTTGCGGGAGGTAGCGGGAGAGATGAGTACCAGAAGAGCAATGGGATGAGTTGCGCGCGACGTACCTAAAGAGCGGTGGGGGTGACTTGCGCGCGACGTACCTGAAGAGCGGTGGGGGTGACTTGCGCACGACGTACCTGAAGAGCTGGGAGCGATGCGGTGGAGAGGGGTGTGCAAAGTGTTTAATGACCGGGCGGAAGATCATTAATTTGCGGGCATCTACGAGTCTCTGTGCATTTGCGGGATAACGTTAATGTTAGTCCCGCAACTTCCGGGAGACTTCTGTAACGTTAAATGTCTGAGAAAGTGCAAACGCGGTAATTTAAAGACATTAATGTTAACATTCCGACTTTAATGGTTGTCAACACTTAATATAATTCAAGCGTACGTTATCACGCGAGTCTATGGACTAACGGTAACGTATATGGACGGCCACGAATGAACCAGTTTAAAAGGGCCGCGGTGTTTAAAATAACCAAATTAATATACACGAATAACAAATAATCATATATTTTAGTCAGGAAGCCTTTTACAAGTAAGCATATGTTCATTTACTCACCAGATATGTTTTAGAAACTCTCCAGAGCTTATGGAAACCGTCCTGTGTTGCCGTTAGCATCCGGGCAGAGTAGGCTAATTTTAGGCGGCTCCGGGGATTCCCTCGCTTGTTTGCTTCGAATTAAAGGAGAAGTGTCGATTTTATTTTACAGATGGGTAACAACGCACAAAATGGCATTAAGCGTGACAGAAATGTGTTGAACATGTACATTTGATGTTTTTATGCACTATGTATGCGTGAGCATATATAAAAACATTCTTGAAAAGAAGTCAATAGTAATGCAGTTAAGCTTGATGCACAAACGACCATGAATGAACCGCAGAAGTTTAAAATTGTCACTCCATTCTAAAGTTATTAACTTAACAACATGTTTACAACTGTATTTCCTTAAAGAAAGTCAGTAAAATACCAACATTTAGGTAGTTTGACTCACCAGTTGCTGTTCTAAACCTCAGATGGAAAATGGCGTCTGGAAAATTCATCAGTGACTGGGGCTGCATGAATTCCCGGATGTTGGAAATAACACCACCAAGTGTTGAAAAGATAACTCCCTGATTTCGCACTGAATAAAATCAATTTTAACTCTTATTATATTCATTTATCAAAATCTAACTATAATGTCAACACTTTACTCTGAAATGCTTCAACACCGAGAATTTAACTCTGATGAATTTGCTGTGTAGTTCAGTTCAGTGTGGTTTAATTTTCACTGCTGAGAGTCCAAACACTGAAGAGCAAATCCATTGATGCTCAGCTCCACAAGTCCCAGACTAAGCATGCCAGTGGCGAAGAACAAAATTTTACCAATTGATGAAAGTGAAGGGGAAACACTTTGAGAGAAATCAGGCTCAGTTGGGCATGACCATTTCTCCTCTGGCCAAACTTCTTGTGCCACACAATCGATTTTTTTTTGGGACAACATTAAGGAATTAAGTTATAAGTATAAGCACAAGTAAAACAGTGACACACATTCAGTATTAATCCACACAGCTGCAAAAGCTGAACTATTTTGAAACTTGACCGCTGCAAGTGTAGCTGATGGTGGCCATAGTAACGACAAAAGATAGTAAAACGCGAGCTCACAAAAGCATTTAAATCCGTAAACAAAGCAGCACGCGTCGGGTTTTCAACGAGGTTATAGATGCGATCTGAGAGTATAAAAAGTTAACCAGATACAGTACAAGCGGCATGGAGCGGTTACAAGTAACAAAACACAATTAAGTACATAATTTGCAGGCTAGAGAAAAGGAGGCAACCATTTTAATCTCACTTAAGTTACTTTCACTTGTGAAATAGAGGAAGAAACTGATCCATGAACTGCATACTGTAAAGTTCCTGTCTAGCTCTGACAAAGTCCCATACATCAATAGTCTTTTCTGATCGTTCCTTTAAGGGCCAACGAAACCCCTGTTGTAAGCGTGTAGATTCCTGAAGCACACGTCAGAAAAATGACGGGAACACAGCACAAGGCTGGGGCTGTAATGCGGAGGTATTTTTTTGCAAAAATAAACTTCAACCACTTACTCTTCACAGTCTTATCTTTGGATAGTTATAACACTAACTTTCCCTCAGACATGATTAATCCAGGATCTGCTACAGTGATTGTCTTCCTCTTTTTCTTTCTACAGTGTTTGTGGACAGGGTTTAAATTTTCCCGGGTCTGCACCTGCAACAAATGGGCAAGGCTTGAGTTCTGTATCGACATCACGCAGACACGGCTAAAGATTCGTTACCAAAACTATTCATTTGAACCACTTTGAGTCGACTCTTTCATAGATCAATAAATAGATTTAAACAAGGCACACTTTTCAGATTTAAGCATTGGCTGGATATTTCACTTCACTTAGAGCTGTGTTACAAACTGTATGGTAGGTCATTTTCAAAAACCCATGATAGGAGCTCTTTAGGGTGTTCTCGGTTTGAAGACAGTAACCTTTGATAATCATGTAATTTTGTTTTTGATTGTCAGCATGATGTAGGCTTATAGTTATAATAATATTTATACAATATAATGATATTTATACAGGATCAAACTAGTGTGCAACCCAAGTAAAACTGATACTAAAATTGGTTTAAATTTGGTTTTGTACTTTGTATTTTTTAATCGTTTAAGATCATTTAATTGACTATAAAAATCCAACACAATCTCACTGCAATTCGTAACTTTTTGATTTAGTGGCTAATTCGTATGAATTTGTACAATCTAATTCGTACAATTTAGTACGACTTGCTCATCCCCCAATGACGGTTGGGTTTAGGGGTGGGGTTAGGTGCCACGCCTCATTTTTAAAATCGTACAATTTCGTATGACTGAACTCGTACGAATTTATAGGAATTAGCCACTAAACTGACAGAACATAAAATACTTATGTTTTCTCGTGAGATCAGGCTGAAAAATCAGTGGATACTATTGATGCATTTATTGGGTAAAATTGAGTAAACCCATGCCAACACGAGGAGAACATGCAAATTCCACACAGAAATGCCAACCTGTCCTAGCTAGGACTTGAACCAGCGACCTTTATGTGATAAAGCAAAAAAATTAATAAATAAAATGGTGGGAAATGACAACTCTGTTACTGGTTTAAATAGTTGAACATTAAGGTCATGTCCACACTAATAAGTTTTTTATTTAAAAATCATGTTTTTCTCTCAGTTTAGCCTTTCGTCCGCACCGAGACAGCTATTTTTTTTAATCTTTAAACAATAATGATCTGATTTGCGTATAAATGAGACTGGTAGCATTGCATATTTACAAGATTGCCTTGATCCTGCACTTATAAAATGCTTGGATCGGCATCTTTCTTCACGGATGGCCCCTTATGCCCCATATTTATAAACTGTCAGCTTCAAAGCGTGCCTGAAACTCTGCAAAGCTTGTGTTGTGCTCTGCGAGCTTGCCCAGGAGAGATTCACTGTTGCATTTCAAACAGCACAGAAAACTGTCAACCGAGTGTTTTCCTCCAAAGACTTAATTGCTTCATTTTAGGCAAACTTTGCAAAGCGTAGCTTTTGTTCTTAGTGTGAAAACGCTGGAAGCATGCACAAATTAACATGTGTGGGGAAAAAGAAGAAGCACAATGCGCTCAAAAAAGACAAATGTTCTAAATTGTAATTGCGAGCAGAACAATTATTTTGCTTGTTATATAAATAAATGCATTCGAAACAAATCGTCACGCATTAAGGTTATGCATATTTCATGATGTCAAAAAAAAAAGCTTGAGAAAATCAATAATTTATTACTGGTACTTAAACAAGACTCAGGATTTTTAAAAAAATGTGACAAAAATCCTGACAATCCCGGACGAGCCCCCAATTATGTTATGATCCCTTCTTAAGACTAATTTTAAGAAGACAAGAAACAAGAACCCTGATGGTCCTGGATGAGTAAACAATTATGTTACAGTCCCTACTTAAACAAGACTTGTGATTTTAAGAAAATGTTACAAAAAAATTAACGATCCTGGACGAGCCTCCAATTATGTTACAGACCCTACTTAAGACTTGTGATTTTAAGAAAATGTTACAAAGAACTGAATGATCCGGACGAGCCCCTAATTATGTTACGGACCCTACTAAAGACTTGTGATTTTAAGAAAATGTTACAAAAAAAACGAATGAACCCGGAAGAGTCCCCAATTATGTTACGGCCCCTACTTAAACAAGACTCGTGATTTTAAGAAAATGTTACAAAAAAACATGCAATCCAGGATGAGTTCCCAATTATGTTACAGCCCCTACTTAAACAAGACTTGTGATTTTAAGATAATGTAACAAAAAGCTGGGCTAGCACCCAATTATGTTACTATCCCTACTTAAACAAGACTTGTGATTTTAAGGAAATATTACAAAACAAACGTGCAATCCCGGATGAGCCACCAATTATGTTATGATCCCTACTTAAACAAGACGTGTGATCTTAAGAAAAAGTAACAAAAAGTCGGATGATTCCAGATAAGCCCCCAATTATGTTAAGCAAAACTTGTGATTTAAAGAAAATGTAACAAAAAAGGGCAATCCTGGAAGAGCTCCCAATTATGTTACGTTCACTACTTAAACACGAATCGTGATTTTAAGAAAATGTAACAAAAAACCATGCGATCCTGGATGAGCCCTTAATTATGTTACGGTCCCTACTTAAACAAGACTTGTGATTTAAAAAAAATGTTACAAAAATTCAAATGAGCCCGTAATTATGTTACGACCCCTATTTAATCAAAACTTGTGATTTTAAGAAAATGTTACAAAAACCGGACGATCCCGGACGAGCCCCCAATTATGTTAAAGTCCCTACTTAAACAATAATCATGATTTTAAGAAAATGTTACAAAAAAGAAAAAGGCCCCAATTGTGTTACGGCCCCTACTTAAACAAGACTCGTGATTTTAATAAAATGTAATAAAAACTATGCAATGCCACACGAGCCCTTAATTACGTTACAATCCTGACTTAAACAAGACTTCAGATAAAAAAAATTTAAAAAACGTGCAATCCCGGACGAGCCCCAAATTATGTTATGCTCCCTACTTAAACAAGACTTGTGATTTTACGAAAACATAACTAAACCAACTAATGATCCCGTATGAGGACCCAATTATGTTGCGGCCGCTACTTAAACAAGACTCGTGATTTTAAGGAAATATTACAAAACAATCCCGGATGAGCCACCAATTATGTTATGATCCCTACTTAAACAAGACATGTGATCTTAAGAAAAAGTAACAAAAAGTCTGATGATTCCAGATAAGCCCCCAATTATGTTAAGCAAAACTTGTGATTTAAAGAAAATGTAACAAAAAAGGGCAATCCTGGAAGAGCTCCCAATTATGTTACGTTCACTACTTAAACACGAATCGTGATTTTAAGAAAATTTTACAAATAACCATGCGATCCTGGATGAGCCTCCAAATATGTTACGGTCCCTACTTAAACAAGACTTGTGATTTTACGATAATGTAGCAATAAGCTGGATGAGCCCCCAATTATGTTACAGTCCCTACTTAAACAAGACTTGTGATTTTAAGAAAATGTTACAAAAAATTTAAATGAGCCCATAATTATGTTACGACCCATATTTAATCAAAACTTGTGATTTTAAGAAAATGTTACAAAAAACTGGATGAGTCCGTAGTTATTTTACGGTCCCTAATTAAACAAGACTCGTGCTTTTAAGACAATGTTACGAAAACCGGACAATCCCGGACGAGCCCCCAATTATGGTAAAGTCCCTACTTAAACAATAATCATGATTTTAAGATAATGTAACAAAAAGCTGGGCGAGCACCCAATTATGTTATGGTCCCTACTTACACAAGACTTGTGATTTTAAGAAAATGTTACAAAAAAAAAAACTGACAGGCATGTAATTATGTTACAGTCCTCACTTGAACAAGATTCGTGATTTTAAGAAAATGTAATAAAAAACCGGACAAGCACGTAATTATGTTACTGTCCCTACTTAAACAAGAATCGTCATTTTAAGAAAATGTTGCAAAAAAAAAAAGAAGAAAAAGACCCCAATTATGTTACGGCCCCTACTTAAACAAGACTCGTGATTTTAATAAAATGTAATAAAAAACTATGCAATGCCACACGAGCCCTTAATTATGTTACAATCCTGACTTAAACAAGACTTCAGATTTAAAAAAAAAAAAACGTGCAATCCCGGACGAGCCCCAAATTATGTTATGCTCCCTACTTAAACAAGACGTGTGATTTTATGAAAACATACCTAAACCAACTAATGATCCCGGATGAGGACCCAATTATGTTACGGCCCCTACTTAAACAAGACTCTTGATTTTAAGAAAATGTAACAAAAACAACTGATGATCCCGGACGACCCCCTAGTTATGTTGTGTTACCCTCCTTAAACAAGACTTGTGATTTTAAGAAATTGTAACATACATAAACAACGGTGAAAATTTTCCATCTAAATTATTTGTTAACAAAAATTAATCAGCAAAACAAGACTGAGAGATTGGGAGCCCAACACCATATTACAAAAATAAGCAAACAAACCTAAAGCAGACTGGGCCTCCCCACTCCAAACTGAAGTCAAAGAGAAAATCCAAAGGAGAACACAACATGAGAGCCGTCAGAGGCTGTGGATGGCGTGGAGCAATGAGCCAGATTGAGTGTATAGTGTACAGTGTATATCATTCCAGTTTAAGAAAAATGAATAAAGCGCTTAAATTATTCCTGCAGTTCTGTAATAAGTACAGAATGTGTTTTTGCGAATGAAATTGCCAGCTTAACTTCCTTACAATGAAAGCAATATTACAGAAAACAACAGAAAGAGGATAATGGCGTAATTTCATGTCATTACAATCGGTGTGATTAGTCGTCTTTATAAAGATCAGCAATGGTAGTGTTTGGAGGGCTGCTTTATGTGATTATGATGTGTAAATTGGCTCTTGCTTTATTTTATTCTCTTGTTGGTTTTTAGTTTGTGTCTGAAGTCCTTGGTAAAGCATGTGAGTCACTTGAGTTTGATTTGTACTGTAGTCATGTAATGTTTGCATGGATTTTTGTGTTTCAAATTTCAGAATATTTTAGCTGGGCAGACAGTCTTAGGTGGTTTTTGTACACTGGAATTGGGCCATAATGTATTGTTTATTAGGTTTCTACATTCATCGACTGTAATAGTTTAAAAGATTGATTCTGGGATTCCTCCACTTCACCAGATTTTATTAAAAACTGTACATCTCAGCCAATCAATCCTCACAACTTTTTACAGAGGAGCTGTTGAGAGTGTTCTTACAAATGGCATCTCCCTTTGGTATGAGAATAGCAGTGTGTCTGATAAGAACACCATTAAGAGGATCATAAAGTCAGCTGAAAGGTCTGTTGGAGTCAAAATGACATCTATCGAGGAACTTTACCAACGCCGTTGTCTGTCTAGGGCAAATAACATTTTAGGGGATCCAACCCACCCTGATCATAGCCTGCTCTCACTCATGCCATCAGGCAGGCGTTACAGAAGTCTGAGGAGCAAATCAGTGCGGTTTCGAGATAGTTTTTATCCTGTCATTATAAGACTTTTAAATAATACCATTTCTTAAGCATTGTTGAAAGCTAGTGTTAAATAATAAATAAATTTGTTAAACTAGCATAAATTGTTAATATTACAACAAATGGTGAAATAGGTATTTAAGTATTAAGTTATTCTCTTCAGAGATTTTTAAAAATGGGTTATATCTTATATAATAATATTTTTTATATATTTTATGGAATTATAAAAGCTTATTTATCATGTTAGGATTTTATAGTGTTTTTATAGTGATGTTTTTTCTGTTCTTGTTGGGTCTGTTACAACGTAATTTCGTTCTGCATTACAATTCTATTGTGATGATTTGAATGACATAAATAAAGGAAACGGATCAATTGACCAGCACTTTATGAAAGACCCGTGTGAAGGCATGATGTGTGAACATCTGCTCCACAGCTGTATTCAGTTAGCCAGAAAAAGACAGATAATTCATTCAACCTTCTCCCCGAATCCCCATAGCGTCTCTCTCTCCGAGTAATTAACACAGAAAGGTCATCTCCGAGAACGCATTTAAGAACACTTGGGGTAATTTTCAGTTGCTCTTCTGAAGTGTCATTAATCAATCTAGACCGCCTCGTTTGGCTGTTGTCACCACTGATCTTAATTGAGGATTTGTCCTGTTTGATGGCGTAAAAGAAACTTCACCAAAATGGATTCATACTTCCGCCTGTGAAGCCACAATGTAAAAGAACACAACTTTACATTGACAGACTTTTGGAATATATTACTTTAAATTACATAAGGGCGGCATGGTGGCTCAGTGGTTAGCACTGTCGCCTCACAAGTAGGTCGCTTTTTCGAGTCCCTGCTGGGCCAGTTGGCATTTCTTTGTGGAGTTTGCATGGCGTTTCTTCCGGGTGCTCCGGTTTCCCCAATAATATTCAGTTGCAGGCCAGCAGAACCACAAAAGTTTTTCTTTCCATGTATCTATGTTTGCACTGTTTACCGCTCTTCACCCAGTGCAAACACAGATACACAGAGACTGAAGCACGAAGCAGCTGTGAAAATCAGTCGAGTCATCAAGCAGACTGCTCGTCTGGTGTGCTCGGCAAACAACGGAGGGTGATGACCTTCTCAGCCAATCACAGTCAATTCTGTTGAGCACGTGAACACAATGGCAAATCAGCGCTGTTTTAAGTAAGCCATCAACAGTGCCTTAAATGTTAGCGGGAAATTGACGTTTTTTCTTTTAATTCAGTATCGTGACGAGTCTATTATAGTGAAAGAATCAATTCATTAACTCGAGTTTGATAAATGGCATCTAAAACATGTGTTTGGGAAAGAAAACGTTAGCTAACTGGTGCTATTTACCTTAACTTAGCTGAAAATGAGCTCTGATATCCCTTTATATTTTAACCATTCATTCAGAACAAACCTTCGGGTCACTGGTGAAATTATAAATTTCGCCTGCGCAGCTGTACAAATCTACATTTGCTGACATAGTTTCGGCTACTTATTAGAATTATTGGAATTGTCGGCCTGACAAATTGGATGAAATTTTTTCAGTCTTAAGCGTCCTTTCCACTGCACATCACAAACGACAGGCGACAGACCGAAAGTCATTCATTTGCAATGGAGAGTAGTCCGGGAGTTCTGATCATCTCCATATATGGAAAATTCAGATCCGAATTGAGCTGCAGATCCGTTGAAATATTTGAACTTGACTAGACCGTATGCGACCGGCCGACTGGATGTGATGTATTCCAGTGTTGTCCAAGCAGGTCCATGTGCACGAGATGAGAATTAGTAGTTTTTTTTTGGTTATTTTTTGAATCAGAAAAAAGTATATATATATATATATAAGCATTTTTATTCATAAATGTATGAAATAAAGGAACAAAAATATATATATTTTATGTTGTCTCCAATATTTTTTGTGGTCTATGAGTTTCTAGTATTCATTCATTCATTCAATCATGATGAACGCACAGAGAATAAAGCCTCTTGCTTTTGCACTCCTTTATTTCGGACACTGCGAAAACAGCTTCTCTCCCATGGTGCGCGTCAAAACTGAAAATTCTGTGCGACTGCCACAAGGTGGCGTATTCTAACAGTCATGTTCAAATGTTGTGTGCAGTGGAAAGGTGGCTTAATGCAATACCCAGAATCTAAAATTACATATAAACACATTTAGATCACTTACTGTAATGTAGCGCTGCACAATTAATCGTAAAAAGATCGCAATCTCGATTCGATCCCCTAGACGATTTTAATCCAGCGTTTCTACGATTCTGCCAATTATATTTTTAAATTCAGGAGAGAAGCAAAGGTGGCCGCACAAGTCTTCACATTGTTTTACATACGTTGTTAAGCAACATGGACACCTCCAAATGGTGTTGAAAGAGACACATACTGTATTTATAAGATATAATTGACAAAAAGTATACAAAACCCACCGAAATGTAAAAATACCCACCCAGTCTTCTGTATTCACGAAAATCACGTCAGTGACAGATTTTAAGCAGAAAATGACAGATTGTAAGCATGTCTCAAACACAATAATTCAACATCAGAATTATCATCAGCATTAATGACCAGCATTAATAAAAGTAATGTAATGTGTATTTATATAGCGCATTTATTGTGTATGGCCATACACCCAAAGCGCTTCACAATCATGAGTGGGGGTCTCTCCACACCACCACCAGTGTGCAGCATCCACTTGGATGATGCGACAGCAGCCACAGGACAATGGCGCCAGTGCGCTCACCACACACCAGCTATGGAGTGGAGAGACAGTGATAGAGCCAATTTGGTGGAAGGGGATGATTGGGAGGCCATGATCGTAAGATAGAGGGACTTTGGCCAGGACACCAGGGTTACACCCCTGCTCTTTCACGAGAAGTGCCATGGGATTTTAATGACAGAGAGTCTGGACCTCGATTTAATGCCAAAAGACAGCGCCCACTCACAGTATAGTCTTCACTTTTACTGGGGCATTAGGACTCACTCAGACCACAGGTTGAGCGCCGCCTGCTGGCCTCACTAACACCACTTCCAACAGCAACCTAGTGTTCCTAGTGGTCTCCCATCCAGGTATTGACCAGGCTCAGCCCTGCTTAGCTTTAGTAAGTAACCGGTCTTGGGCTGCAGGGTGATATGCTGTGGCATACAAAGTCTGTTCAAGTTCACCATTCCAAGTCTATACAAAATTTAGCATGTTAACCAACAGTACAGTTACACAAAGCCTATTGCTGTTTACCACATGTTTGAGAATAACAATAATAATAGCCCGCTCATATTAATCTTTATTTTACATCTACAGAAGCGTGAGATAATCGTGATCTTTATTTTAGGCAAAAAATAAATAAATAAATAAATTCGATTCTCATTTTAGCCAGAATCGTGCAGCTCTACTGTAATGAGTCGGTTCCAGCTCGTATCTCAGCCTGCCTGTTGGATATTTCACACTGGATGAAAGATCATCATCTTCAGCTGAACCTCGCAAAAACAGAAATGCTTGTAGTTTCTGCCAACTCGACTCTACACCATAACTTTTCAATTCAGATGGATGGGGCAACCATCACTGCATCCAAAATGGTGAAAAGCCTTGGAGTAACGATTGATGACCAACTAAACTTCTCTGACCACATTTCTAGAACTGCTCGATCGTGCAGATTCGCACTCTATAACATCAGAAAGATCCGACCCTTCTTATCTGAACATGCAGCTCAACTCCTTGTTCAAGCTCTTGTTCTCTCCAAACTGGATTACTGCAACTCTCTACTAGCTGGGCTTCCAGCTAACTCTATCAAGCCTCTTCAACTGCTCCAGAATGCAGCAGCACGAGTCGTCTTCAATGAACCTAAACGAGTACATGTCACTCCGCTGCTAGTCCGTTTGCACTGGCTGCCAGTTGCTGCTCGCATCAAATTCAAAGCTCTGATGTTTGCCTACAAAGTGACTTCTGGCCTAGCACCTTCTTATCTGCTCTCACTTCTGCAGATCTATGTGCCCTCTAGAAACTTGCGTTCTGTGAATGAACGTCGCCTCGTGGTTCCATCCCAAAGAGGGAAGAAATCACTTTCCCGAACTCTCGCATTCAATCTGCCCAGTTGGTGGAATGAACTCCCTAACTGCATCAGAACAGCAGAGTCACTCGCTACTTTCAAGAAACGACTAAAAACTCAACTATTTAGTCTCCACTTCACTTCCTAATCTGCAATTGCCTCTTTGAATATCACACTAACTGTACAAAAAATAAAAAATAAATAAATAAATAAATAAATACTAATACTACTAATACTTCCCTTCTTAGACTTTACAGACCTGAAACTTGCCTATAGCACATATTCATTGTTGCTCTTGGTTGTGTAAATTGCTTCCTTGTCCTCATTTGTAAGTCGCTTTGGATAAAAGTGTCTGCTAAATGACTAAATCTAAATCTAAATCTAATCAATACTTTTGTAATGTGAAGAGACTTTCAACCAGAACAATAAAACATATTTCTGCAGACAATCACCTACTGCACCTTTAACTCTGTGTTGGAGCAACATGAAGGAATTGTGTGGAACCCTGCATTTTTTTAGTGTTGTTCACTTTTTTTTTTTTTTTTTAGTTCCTATTGGATCTTACTGTGTTAATGTTTGCTTAAACAGCGTAATCATTCTGCAGTCTAAATCAACTGAAGGCCATTTATTTCTGTTTTCTTCACTCGATGGATGAGTTTGAGACTACATTTTGCTACTTGTTCAAATGACTAACCTTTAATGAGCGGTAGAACCACTAATTAGGATTGATTTATAGATTGGTTTATCTATCAGTTTATTTCATATGTATGCCTGTATTTTGTGTCGCATTGTTAGGATGTGTGTGTTTGCCGTTTTTAGGTCAAAGGTCAAGGCTTCAGGGGAATTACATTGACAAGGCTATTGATCTTTACAACACATTCCTCTTTTATTTTGGCTGCTTTCACATGAGAATAGAGATGTCTGCACACACACACACAGATTCACACACACAGTCTCATTAAAAGCTGTTTAAGGTCTCACCTCGTTACGTTCACTTGAGGCAATAGAATAGTAATTTGTCACCACCACAATAAAGATAGTGGGTGTGTGTGAGTGTGTGTGTGAGCGCACGCATGTCTGTGGGTGTGCGTGTTTTTGCGACATATCAGGACACAAATCTGTATAACTACATGCGTATGACAGGTATTACAAGAAGGTGATGAATAATCTTTGAATTATTTATTATTATCAAGCAATGAGCTTGTTTCTCAGAAAGCTCATACTAGGAATCATACAAAATGAGCTCTTTCGAAAGTGAAACTGTACAGGGTTTGAGGATTTAGGGATAGAGCAAAAGAAATAACAGTTTGTACAGGATAAAAAAAGGAAACCTATGTAATGTTCTCATAATTCACAAAAACAAACATTTGTGTTCATTGTATTAAGTTATGGTGATCAATTATAGCAATACAAGTAAATTTGACCTCATGGGGACATTTGTGTGCGTGTGTCTCTTGGTGTATGCGTGTCTGTGTGTGTCTGTAAATTGTCCCATGTCTTCTATCCCATGTGTTTGTGTTATGTCATGTGATTTCTTTGTTCTGTTTTCCCGCCATTTTGTTAATGTTTATTAGTTCCACCTGGGTCTTACCCCTGTTTGTTATCAGCTCAATCATGTCTTGTATTTATAGCCCTAAGTTGTCTTATTTCATTGTCTGGTATTTTAATGTCTAAAATGTCTGAGTTTACAAAGTTGTGTTCCTAGATGTAAGTGTTTTGTAAACACCTATGCGTTTTTGTTACTCCTCGTTGCACAAGCCTTTGTAAAGGTAGCATTTGTGAGTGTGTGTGTGTGCGTGCATGTAAGAAAATAAGAACAGCCTGTTTGAATGTTTTCAATGTTAAAGCCGTCACTAAAAGGGATTTAATGTAATGTGTATTTATATACTGTAGCATGTTTATTTTCTTTGGGGGGGATTTTTGATGACCACCGAGAGTCAGAACCTCGGTTTAACGTCTCATCTGAAAGACGGCACTCACTGACAGTATTCACCTTATTCTTCGCTGACGACTGTGGGCGCAGCCATTTGAATGTTTTTGGCTGGAGACTTCCGGTCTCATTCACTTCCATTCATTTTTTGACATTAAAAACTGCACGTTTTGCTGTTTGATGTTGCAAACTGATATTTTCTTATTATATTCTTCTACTTGGTCTTTATAGTCATGCAAACATTTGTTTGTAGAGAAAGTAGTTTGACCGTTTTCTGCCGTTTATTATTCCTAGTCATTTCTCCCATAGGCGACTGAATCGGAAGTTCTAAAACAATCGCGAAAACAGGCGCACTTCCACATTTTAGAATAAGATCAGTAGTGTAGTCTTCACTATACTGGGGCATTATGCTGCGTCCACACCAGACGCGCGTCAAGCGTGAGTGATTTACATGTTAAGTCAATGCAAACGCGTGAATAGACATCCTGCGGCGCAAATGGCACGGCGCGAATGACGAGAATTGCGCGGTGTGCATGGCGCGAATGGCGTGGCGCGAATTGAGCGTTTTGCGCGTTTGACGCGCTTAATGCGCGTTTCACGCGAATCACTCGCGTTAGAAAATCTGAACTTCAGCGGACATTCGCGCCGCGTTAACCAATCAGGAGCTTGCTCTTGTGGGGGCGTGATTGTGACGTATCGCTTATTGTCGGTGTCCCAGGGGAAATCCCCCAGCAGACACCGACAAGAAGTTCATCAAACTGGGCTGGGCTCAGTCAGAAGCACCGCTGAAAACCTCCGTCATCCAGGTTCAGTTTCTGGAGGAGTCTATGAGCTCACAGAGCTGGATGCACCTCTGAAAGGATGAAGTGGACTCAGACATGGCCCTAAACGTATCGACACTGTTTATCATCCTTCATAAAGCACATAAACACTGTTATTTTCTTTATAAAATCCATGTTAGCCCTTTAGCTATGAAGCTAGAGTCACCGGGCAGACAGAAGCCCTGCCCATCACGCAAATCCGCGTCTGTTCTGAAGTGAATTTGACACGCGAATGAAGCGAGGTTTGACACGTGAATGAAGCAGGGTTTGACGCACGAATGAAGCGAGTTACCTCAAATGTTCACGCGACTATTTACGCGCGAATAGCGTGATTTATCCACGCGTTCCGCATCTGGTGTGAACACAGCATTAGGACTCACACATACCGCAGGTTGAACGCGCCCTGCTGACCTATTCTAACTGCAACCTATTTTTCCCATGTGGTCTCCCATCCAGGTAATGACCAGGCTCAGCCCTGCTTAGCTTCAGTGAGTAACCGGTGTTGGGCTGCAGGGTGATATGGCTGTGGATAGTTCACCCCAAAATTAAAATTTACTGTCCTTTAAGTGGCTCCAAAACTGAATTTTCTCACCTGTTGAACATAACAGCAGACAATTTGAAGAAAGCTTAAAACCTGTAACCATTACACTGTCTTGTCCTGATTGGTGGATTTAGAGGTTTTTGCAAAAAAAAGCAGAAGTGGATTTAGCGGGTTTTGACACAAAAGAAAATCTACCTTGTTAAAAACCAGAGAATTGTCTAAAGTGATATTTTTGGAAAAAAAGGTATTTTATTTATTAGCTAATAACCTTATAATTACATATAAAATGAAATGTCTTAACCTAATAGAAAATGCCTGATAGAAAAGGCTCGTTTACATAGAAGAGGTCTGATGGATTAAGAGGGTTTCGCATCTGAACTCTTCATATATAGATTGATCATTTACAATCATTTATTATAAAGAAATAACAATGCATATTCAGTGTTATCGTTAACTGAATCATTATTATTCCCTTACTGTTTGGATGAAAAAAATAAAAAAATAAATGAAAAATGGATTTGTCGCATTACTAATCTTGTTAATCTAGAATGCAGAAATCATTAACTATTATAATAAATTTATAATAGTAGATGATAATGAATAATATTGATGCTAAACATAGCACATTAAAATTAAAACTGGAAGATGCTGATTTTACTGGAACTCCTGATTTAATACAAATAAATTACTAATAAATATAAATTATAAATAAAAATAAAGTAATGCAGGAACTTTAATATTATGCACATAAATAATGAAATATATGATGATTTATATGATGTATTTGATGAACTATAAACACAATAGCCAATTAATTATTAAACATATGCTATAATATTATTTAAATAGATAATAAAATATATTATTAATGATGATTTGTTTGATGTGCAGTTGAAGTGAAAATTATTAGCCCCCCTGATTTATTAACCCCACTGCTTATTTTTTCCCCCAATTTCTGTTTAACGAAGAGAAGATTATTGAACACATTTCTAATCATAATAGTTTTAATAACTCATTTTTAATAACTGATTTATTTTATCTTTGTCATGATGACAGTAAATAATATTGGACTGGATATTTTTCAAGACACTTCTATACAGCTTAAAGTGACATTAAAAGGCTTAACTGATGACAATTTGTTCTGTAGACTGTCAGAAAAAAAAGTTAGCTTAAAGGGGCTAATAATTTTGACCTTAAAATGTTTTTTTTTTTTTTTATGTAAAACTGCTTTTATTCTAGCCAAAATAAATCAAATAAGACTTTCTCCAGAAGAAAAAAAATTATCAGACATACCGTGAAAATATCCGTGCTCTGTTAAACATTATTTAGGAAATATTTAAAAAAGAAAAAAAATAAACAAATCAAAGAGGGGCTAATAATTCTGACTTCAACTATATAATGAAATATAAACACAATAGCTAATTAGTTATTAAAAATTGCTGTAATATTATGCAAATAAATAATGAAATATATGATGAATGATGATTTATTTGATGTATATGATGGGATTTAAGCACAATAACTGATTAGTTTATAAAAAAATGCTATAATATTATGCAAATAAATAATGAAATATATGATGAATAATAATTTAAATGATGTATATGATGAAATATAAACATAATAGATAAGAAAATTACTGTAAAATGCTATAATATGCAAATAAATTATGTATGTGATGAAATATATAACTAAGCTAAGTATACTAACTATAGCTAAGTATTATAAAAATAAGCTATAATATGCAAATAAATAATGAAATATATAATGAATAATGTCCTAAATGATGTATATGATGAAATATAAACATAATAGATTAATAATTACTAAAAAAGGCTATAATATGCAAATAAATAATGTAATACATGACGATTTATATGATGTATATGATAAAATATTAACACTATAGCTAATTAAATATGCAAAAATTATATAATATGCAAATAAATAATGAAATAAATGACATTTTATATGATGTATATGATGAACTGTAAACACTATAGCTCATTAATAATGGAAAAATGCTACATATTATGCAAATATAAACAATAAACAATATAAACTCAATAGCTAATTGATTAAAAATGCTATAAAATGATGAAAATAGATAATGAAATATATGATTAATGATGATTTATATGATGTATGTGATGACCCGTAAACACAATAGCTAATTAATTATTTTTTTAAAAATGCTATAATATATTATGCAAATAGAAAATGAAATATGATGAATGATGATTTATATGACGTATATGATGGAATATAAACACAATAGATAAATAATTACTGAAATATGCTATAATATTATGCAAATAAATTATATAATGTATGATGGTTTATATGTTATGGACTAAAAGCACAATAGCTAATTAATTATGCAAAATGCTATAATATGCAAATAAATATTGAAATATATGATATTTTATATGATGAACTATAAACACTATAACTAATTAATTATAGAAATATGCTATAATATGCAAATAAATAATGAAATAAATGACATTTTATATGATGTATATGATGAACTGTAAACACTATAGCTCATTAATTGTGGAAGAATGCTACATATTATGCAAATATAAACAATAAACAATATAAACACAATAGCTAATTGATTAAAAATGCTATATGAGGAAAATAGATAGTGAAATGTATGATGAATGATGATTTATATGATGTATGTGATGACCCGTAAACACAATAGCAAATTAATTATTACAAAAAATGCTATAATATATTATGCAAATAGATAATGAAATATGATGAATGATGATTTATATGACGTATATGATGGAATATAAACCCAATAGATAAATAATTACTAAAAATATTCTATAGTATTATGCAAATAAATTAGGTAATGTATGATGGTTTATATGTGATGGACTATAAGCACAATAGCTAATTAATTATGCTAAAATGCTATAATATGCAAATAAATAATGAAATAAATGACATTTTATATGATGTATATGATGAACTGTAAACACTATAGCTAATTAATTATGCAAAGATGCTATAATATGCAAATAAATAATGAAATATATGATATTTTATATGATGAACTATAAACACTATAACTAATTAATTATAGAAATATGCTATAATATGCAAATAAATAATGAAATAAATGATATTTTATATGATGAACTATAAACACTATAGCTAATTAATTATAGAAATATGCTATAATATACAAATAAATAATGAAATAAATGACATTTTATATGATGTATATAATGAACTGTAAACACTATAGCTCATTAATTATGCAAAGATGCTATAATATGCAAATAAATAATGAAATATATGATATTTTATATGATGTATATGATGAACTATAAACACTATAGCTAATTAAATATGCAAAATGCTATAATATGCAAATAAATAATGAAATAAATTACATTTTAATAACACTATAGCTCATTAATTGTGGAAAAATGCTACATATTATGCAAAAATAAACAATATAAACACAATAGCTAATTGATTTAAAATGCTATAATATGATGAAAATAAATTATAAAATGAATGATGATTTATATGATGTATGTGATGACCCATAAACACAATAGCTAATTAATTATTAAAAATACTATAATTTTATGCAAATAGATCATGTAATACATGATGAATGATGATTTATCTGATGTATATAATAATCTGTGAACATAATAGCTAATAATTATGGCAAATGCTATAATATTATGCAAATAAATAATTAAATATGATGAATGATGATTTATTTGAACTATATGATGAAATATAAACATAATAGCTAAGTAATTATTTAAAAATGCAATAATATAATGCCAATAAATAATAATGAATATATGATTAATGATGATTTATATGATGTATGTGATGTAATATAACTCCAACAGCTAATTAATTATTTAATAGCTATAATACTATGCCATATAATTA
>NC_133180.1:6815000-6842500 GCF_049306965.1 Danio rerio | reverse complement strand
GCAGGAGAGATCATGCTGTAATGTGCTGTATAAAGACTGTCAGTAAAGCTTTCAAAGGTGGTTCATTTCAATGCGGAAATATTTTCTTCTGGCTTAATGTGTGGAGACATCTATAACTAATCCTTTTGTAAGTTGACTTGTGTGTAATACCTGCCTGTGTGTTCTGTGTGCACAGCAAAAATGTTCTTCCTTGGTATTTTTGTCTTGTTTCAACAGCACATTTTCACCCAGAAATGAAGATATACTCATTTAGAAGTGATCTGAAACTGTTACAATTTTTTTCTTACTGTATGTTAAATCATTAGAAGATATTTTGAAGATAATGTAGCTATTGACTTCCAGCCTGCAAAATAGCATCTTTTATTTTCCATCAGACTTAGTACACTGTAACTAACGAAAAGTCAACTTTTAACACGAGTATTATAGAGACAGGTATATTACTATTTTCAATATTTGAAATTATTAACTTTTTTAACAATTCCCACATAGCTATACAACCTTGACTTTTCATAAATTTTCTAAAATTACTATTTTATTAAAATTACAAAACACTAAAAAGCTATGAGCATATACCTTTAGGCAAGGCAAGACAAGTTTATTTCTATAGCACATTTCATACACAATGGTAATCCAAAGTGCTTTACATAAACAAGAATAAAAGAAACAAGAAAATAAAAACAATTAAAAATGATTAAAAACAATTAAATTTAATTAAATTCACTTTTATTTGTTTAGCGCTTTTACAATGTAGATTGTGTCAGCATTCATTCACTCATTCATTTTCTTGTCAGCTTAGTCCCTTTATTAATCCGGGGTCGCCACAGCGGAATGAACCACCAACTTATCCAGCAAGTTTTTACGCAGCATATGCCCTTCCAGCTGCAACCCATTTCTGGGAAACATCCACACACACATTCACACACATTCACACTCATACACTACGGACAATTTAGCTTACCCAGTTCACCTGTACCGCATATCTTTGGACTTTGGGGGAAACCGGAGCACCCGGAGGAAACCCACGCGAAGGCAGGGAGAACATGCAAACTCCACACAGAAACGCCAACTGAGCCGAGGTTCGAACCAGCGACCTTCTTGCTGTAAGGCGACAGCACTACCTACTGCGCCATTGCCTTGCCCACTGTGTCAAAGCAGCTTCACATAAAAGATTGTAGTAAATTGAAACAGGGTCAGCTCAATTTTCAGAGTTTAAGTTCAGTTCAGTTCAGCTCAGTTCAGTGTGGTTAATAATCACTACTGAGAGTCCAAACACTGAAGAGCAAATCCATCGATTTGTATCTCTACCGATCCCGAACCATGTAAGCTGGTGGCGACAGCGTCTAGGAAAAAAAAAAAAAAATTCACCAATTGGCGAAAGTGAAAAAAAAATAATACTCTAGAGAAACCAGACTCAGTTCGGCACGACCATTTCAATTTCTCCGCTGGCCAAACGTCTTGTGCAGAGCTGTAGTCTCAGCGGCGGGGCTGGAAGCTGAACCTCAGTGAAGACTCATCTGTCCCTGGAGTCTCATGCTCTCCACTTCTCCATGACCTCTACAGTAACTGCTCAGGATACGGCCTGGTCCAGGATATAGAACCTTGGGATCATCTCGTCGAATCAGTGACACTGCATAGTCTGAGGGCCTTGGGATGAGTATCCGCAGGTGGAAAAACAGACTAAAATATATTAAAACAGGTTTTAAATGATTGAAACTGAAAATGAAGACATAATAGTGTGATATGTGGGGTGCAGCACTGTGCTCATTCAGTAAAAGTCACAGCTAAACAGATGTGTTTTCAGTCTTAATGTGAATGTGCCTAATGTTGGAGCACATCTGATCATTTCTGGAAGCTGATTCCAGCAGTGGGGGCGCTGTTGGTAGCTGAAGGCTGATTCACCCTGCTTTGACTGAACTATTGGAATTTTTAATTTTCTTGATTCCAATGATCTGAGTGATCTGTTCTGATCTGAGGTTTGTATTCAGTAAGCTTGTCTATAATGTATTAAGGTCCAAGACTATTTAGTGATTTATAGACAAGTAATAATACTTTAAAATCTATTCTGAATGTAACTGGGAGCCAGAGTAAAGACCTGAGGACAGGTGTAATGTGCTCTGATGATCTGGTTCTGGTCAGTCCATTATAGTAATCCACCCTGCTGCTGATAAAAGCATGAAAAGGTTTCTCTAAGTACTCACTGGAAACAAAGCAAATAATACAAATGTTTTTGAGATGACAGTATTCTGATTTAGTTACTGTTTTGACATGACTACTGAAACTCATATTTGACTCCAAAATCACACCAAGATTTTTGGCCTACTTTTGTTGTTTGACCCTATACAGCCAAGGTATGCATTCACCTTGAGAACCTCCTCTCTGTTCCTAAATGTTCTTTATTGCCAAAGCTCTCTAACTGACAGCATGCATTTCAGCAGGACTTTAGATATGTGTGGCTCTGTTGCCTAGCAACTTCCTGTCCTAACTTTCTTATTGCAGAATCATAACTTTTCTTTCAAAGCAACATTTTCAGTGTCGTGAAAACAGCTTTTCCCCCTGCTTGTAAAAGGTAAAATGAAAGTGGAGCACAGATATTCGCAGGCAGCCTAGTACCCTAACTACATATCTATTGGCTGACAATATGACATGACAGTATGACATCTTCTGTGAGAATTTGTGACGAATGCATCTTCACGTACCCATCATTGTATTTTGTGAAAAATGGTTTTCCCTGCACCAAAGGAGAAAAATGCATATTTTTCTATCCACTGCCAGGGAATTATTGGCTAAATTGCCATCTTATATTTGTAACTTAACCTCTAATCATATTATAGTTGTAGTTTTAGTACACAAAATTCTCATAAATTACATTAAACTGTTCCTAGAGTGTGCACGGAGTTTGGTAAAACAGCGTTTTCCTGCTTTGGCCCTACATTATGGAATGAGATGCAAAGTGTCATCATGTTAGAAACAATTCCATCTCTAAATATTTTTAAAAATCGTTTAAAGTCTTTCCTGGAAAAATCATGTAAATGTTTTGTGTAAATTTTAATTTGAGATATTTTATGTGTGTATTTTCATATCCGAAACATTTTGTGCTGGCATTTTAGCCAGGACCCCCTGGTAGAAGAGATGTATATCTCAATGGGAAATTCCTGGTAAAATAAAGGATAGATAAATAAATACAGTTGAAGGCAGAATTATTAGCCCCCCTTTGATTTTTAAAAAAAAAAAATATTTCCCAAATTATATTTAACAGAGAAAAGACATTTTCACAGTATGTCTGATAATATTTTTTATAATTCAGATTCTGACCTATAAAATTTTATAAAATGGCCAGAATGACTGCTATGGTAATTCTAGTAGCTATAGAAATCTGGTAGTTTTAGTGCTAGATGCTAATGGTCTAATCCGAATCAGTGATTTATGCTAAGCTAAGCTAAAAATGCATCTGCCAGACCCGGAGATCAGCTGAATGGATTTAAAAAGGTTAAAACTCAACTGTTTAACTGAGGGGAGCTGTAAAATTAGCCTTTTGTAAAAGTGTTGTGTTCCTAAAAATATTCAGATTTTGTATTAGATAATGAGACATGTACAGTAAGTTATTGTTGACTTTGCATTCTCTGAATATGTCTTTTATATGTCTTTTGTCTGACATTCACAATCTTTAAGCGCACACTAATGGCAGTGCTGTTCATTGAGCAGATGCAGAATGATAGTGTAGTCCTGTTGGCTGTGACTCAGTCTTATATAAGTAGCAGATACTTAGAAGAGTCATTCATTATAGATGCCACTAACACGAGCTGCAGTTTCATTCAGAACATCATCTATCTATCTATCTATCTATCTATCTATCTATCTATCTATCTATCTATCTATCTATCTATCTATCTATCTATCTATCTATCTATCTATCTATCTATCTATCTATCTATCTATCTATCTAAAAGTCTTTTGTCTTTCAATTGTCCATCCATCCATTTGTCTATCCATCCATCCATCCATCCATCCATCCATCCATCCTTCCATCCATCCATCCATCCATCCATCCATCCTTCCATCCATCCATCCATCCATCCCTATCCATCCATCCATCCCTATCCATCCATCCATCCATCCATCCATCCATCCATCCATCCATCCATCCATCCATCCATCCATCCATCCATCCACCTGTCTTAAAGTCTTTTGTCTTTCAATTGTCCATCCATCCATTTGTCTATCTATTCATCCATCCATCCATCCTTCCATCCATCCTTCCATCCATCCCTATCCATCCCTATCCATCCATCCATCCATCCATCCATCCATCCATCCATCCATCCACCTGTCTAAAAGTCTTTTGTATTTCAATTGTCCATCCATCCATTTGTCTATCCAATCATCCATCCATCCATCCATCCATCCATCCATCCATCCATCCATCCATCCATCCATCCACCTGTCTAAAAGTCTTTTGTATTTCAATTGTCTATCCATCCATTTGTCAATCCATCCATCCATCCATCCATCCACCTGTCTTAAAGTCTTTTGTCTTTCAATTGTCCATCCATCCATTTTTCTATCTATTTTTCTATCCATCCATCCATCCTTCCATCCATCCCTATCCATCCATCCATCCATCCATCCATCCATCCATCCATCCATCCATCCATCCACCTGTCTAAAAGTCTTTTGTATTTCAATTGTCCATCCATCCATTTTTCCATCCATCCATCCATCCATCCATCCATCCATCCATCCATCCATCCGATTTAATATCTGTCTATAGTCCAGTGGGACCTAAAACTCTCAAAATAAAATCAGCGAATGTCATTAAAAATTCATTAATTAATTTGAATTAAAATGCTGAATATTAATAATAAAGCTCAACAATTGGCCATTTTTATTAGCACATGCTCAGAGCTTTAAAACCCTCTGGTTATTGTTGGTTTGTGTGTTTCAGAAGACACTCGTACCGAACAGGACAGGACATTGAGAACTGTGGCACATGCAGAGACTGCGCCTGTATCATATACAGGTAAGACAAGCTGATTTTACATGTATTCAACAGCGGAAAACACAATGATGAGAAGTACTTGCTCAGATACGCTGACGTGGACAATCATCTGTGGAATGAGAGAAGTTTGAAGTTTGGTTTGAGGAGTTTGTTTGCCAGTGAAATGTTTTATAGTCCTTGAGGAATGGTCTGTTGAGTTGAAATATTAGTTTTTAATTTCCTGATGAATAATGCATTAAATGACATATGAATGAGATGTGGTCTTTTGAGCTTGTCGATGATAATGCCATTAGTCTCGGTCTCTAGTGACACGTCAACAAGTTTATTCACAGACCAGCATGTTAGATTTGCAGAAATGGCAGATTTGTCCTCAAAAGTTGAAAACAAGGAGATTTTTGCAACACGGGCTCTTTGGAAATAAGTGCTTTAGCTGGCATTTTTGTGAATAAACATACCTCCGAGTACGTTTGACTGCATTTTTAGGGAAAATTAATGCTATGAATGAAGTTTGAAAGCAAAAGCATGTGTTCCTTTTCACTTTAGTGATATTTACAGGGACATATTATCAAACCATTAAGGATTATTCTCATGCACTGCACCAAATTAATACCACACAACACCTTGTTTATGATTTGTAGTCAAATATCTATCTATCTATCTATCTATCTATCTATCTATCTATCTATCTATCTATCTATCTATCTATCTATCTATCTATCTGTCTGTCTGTCTGTCTGTCTGTCTGTCTGTCTGTCTGTCTGTCTGTCTGTCTGTCTGTCTGTCTGTCTGTCTGTCTGTCTGTCTGTCTGTCTGTCTGTCTATCTATCTATCTATCTATCTATCTATCTATCTATCTATCACAGTCAAATAATGTACAGAAGGATCCAAGAGAGAGTGAAAAGAATTTATTTGACACAGTCAAAAATAAATGCAAGGAATGAGTGTGCGGTGCTAGGACTAGGAGAAAACAGGGCATGGATCAGACAGGAGAACAGGGTCCAGTGGTAACTCCTCACGGTCCTGAGCACAGACAAACACACACATAAGCACACATAACGAACTGACAAGGAAACATTGAAAACGTCGCCCATATATAGGCACGATAATGAGCCTCAGCTGGCAAGCTAATCAAACCAGCTGAGTGCCGTCATAGCACGTGACTAAAACAAATACACGTGGACAACAAAAACAAAACAAACCCACACGATCGAACAGACACTCCGAAAGAGTGCACAAACCTGCAACCATGACAGTATCTATCTATCTATCTATCTATCTATCTATCTATCTATCTATCTATCTATCTATCTATCTATCTGTCTGTCTGTCTGTCTGTCTGTCTGTCTGTCTGTCTGTCTGTCTGTCTGTCTGTCTGTCTGTCTGTCTGTCTGTCTGTCTGTCTGTCTGTCTGTCTGTCTGTCTGTCTATTTATGCATCAATCCATCCAATACTGACAGCGCTTTACCAACAGAGAGAGAGAAAACATTACCTGATGGATTGTTGGTAATATTACTGTAAGATGACCATGTCGCAGTTTAGCTAAATTATTTCAGGCCTTCTCCTGAAGTGACGTGCGATGCATTGAAACATTGTTTTACAGCCGCGGCCGCGCTTCATTCTCGAAATGTATGGTTTGTCTAAAGCAGGGATGCAATCATTCAGTGCAGTTGTCCCTTCATTGTAAAAAGCGACATCTTGTGTCTGTCGGTTTGTGTACTTGCGGAAGTTCATTGGCATTTTCCCGCACATGAATTCTGACCAATCGATAAGCAGTTTAGGAAATATGTTCAACAACATCTGGCCAATAAGACATGTGGATTTTGATTCTTTTCAACCTGTTCGGACCAAAGCCAGCAGTGTGGTGTGAAAACGACCCAAAGACTGCAGAACAATGCAACAATGTATCATTTGTTGCCCTTGGTCCGGACCAAATAAAGCCAACTACATTTGTGAAAGCACCCTTAGGCCATACTCACACTACAGTTGCCTCAAACCGGGCCAAAGCACGCTTGTCTCCCCTCCCGTCTCTCCCGACGGCCCGCGCTCACACTACAATCGGGCATGGGCACGCTTACGTCATTGATGCTGCGCTGTAGAGTGAGCGCTCTCGCTCAGCACAGTGGAGATTTCTCTAGTTATATTGTTTCAGTCTTTTGATATGCAGTGACATGCAGTCAAATATTTCGCCGAACAGTCCTTAGAGATGCGGTCACACGCAGTCAGATATTTCGCCGAACAGATCCGCCACTTTTGACGCTCATAAACAATCATAAAGCCCTCGTGCTGCAGGAATGAGGAGGTCTGCTGAAGGTGCACAGCTGTGGTGCAGTGAGGGGTTTGCGTCTTTAATTAACTACCACATTTTGCGTTCATTAAACAGTAGTAATGATTAATAAATCCATATGAAACAGCCCCTTAAAAGTCACGTCTCGCTTACAGTTTCGGGCTTTGGTGGGCTTTTGGCTTTGTGCATTCACACTACAAGCATACCGCACCAAAGCCCAAGTGAACCGCGCTCAGGCCCACCTCTTCCAAACTGGCCAGGGCCAGCCAAGTGAACCGTGCCTGAGCCCGATTCAGCGCACCCACACTTCTCGAACGATCCGGCAAACGGGCCTGGTCACGGTTCGGATAGCATAGTGTGAGTAGGCCCTTAAGCCTGGTTTATACTTCTGCGTCAAGTGACCGGCGTAACCCACGGCGCAGGCAATGTGCGTGGCTGTGCATTTATACTTCTGCACGCTGTCTCTGTTGGTCTGCATTAACTCTTCTGAAACGCTAGTTGGCAGTGAAGTGTAAATGTTCTTCTATGTCAAGGTTCTTCGCTGCTGTTTTGCTTTTCCTGAACACTTCCGGGATGTACAAGTGGCTCAAACTCGCTCATTTTGAGGCAGGAACCAGCAGACGTGCAACAACTTTAACTATGAGGTAAACACAAAACAAAACTTTCCATCCGGAGCTTCTTCACGGGACTCCACACTTGTAAACAATGGCTACATCAGGCTCGCACCATTCACGTGGCTCTCGGTCCCGCCCAGACTCATCAGCGCTACCAAGCCAACCAATCACAGAGCTTGCGCTATGCGTCGTTGCAACGTGTAGTTACATTTTTTGAGAGGTGCACGTCAGCGACGCCGACGGCCACAAAGAAGGGCTATGCGTCAGCGCCGTACCATACGCCGGCGTTTGACGCAGAAGTATAAATCAGCCTTTAGACTCTCAAGAAACGTTTTGACCATTAGATGTGATATTTGTGATTTTGTGGCCATTCTAATGCTTTTTTTCAGGATGAATGAAAAATTCAAAAGAGCAACTTGTATTCGTAATAGAAACGTTATTTGTGGCTTTGATGTCACGTTTGATCAATTGAATGCATCCTTGTACAAAAAACAACAACAACAAAGAAAGCTATTCATTTCTTTGTAAATTTAGAATTTTCGACGTTTTTGTTTGTTTTTACTGCTCAGACTATCATAATTTAGTGAAAGTTTTAACGTTATTTGGCACAGATTTATATTTCATTTACATATGTTTCATTCAGAATCTCCTGAAATGTGTCAAACCAGGTGTAAACGCTGATCTAAAACCACTGCTTTACTCAGTTCTGGGACAGAAATATGATCTGTTTCAGTTCTCTTGGAAACAGTATCATGTTTACAAGTTCACAGTCTGCTACTATGAGGCCTTCCAAGAAAGAAGTCATTGCGTTTGGCAGAGTTTGTGAGCTTTCTGCCATCGCATTGTTGAAAGATTTTCAACAGTTTTGTTTGAGACAATGGCAAAGTAAACAAGCCAAGTGTCCTTGAGCACGTCTTTATATTCCGCTGCTCTCTTTTTTTTTCCCGGGCTGTATCTGATTTCAGCTTTACCTGCGCCTAAACATCACGTACTGTACAAGTCAATTTACATATCGCTCAGACAGTCTGTTCTCATCTTAAAGTGAGCGTTTCTTGGCCAGAATCTGCTGCAATGTGGATCAGTTGTTCAGAAGTCTGGCTGTTAGACACTACATCTTAATGAGGAATTGGAAAGCAAGGGTTACACTGCAAAAACAATAATACACGTACACGTTGGTTTTCCAGTACGTTTAAAGGGCACCTATTATGCAAATCATCTTTTGTAAGCTGTTTGGACAGAACTGTGTGTAGGTATAGTGTGCTCACAGTCATTCTGGAGTTATAGAAACACAATAATTGTCTTTTTTTTAATTTCCTGACGTTAAAATAGGATCCAAATCCCTCCCTTTTTGAGGCTGACGGCAACGTGACATAGAATTGATTGACGGCTTCGTATTAACATGTCTCCATACACTGTAAAACCCAAAAAGTTTTGGTAACTCAAACCATTTGAGGAAACCGATTGCAACAAACCATTTAAGTTCAAGAACGAATCTTAATGAGTACTGTGAATTTAATTCATTTAAATAAATGAGCAATTTGAACAAAGTAAAACTCAATAAATGAAGAGAAATCAAACCAACTAAGTTCTGTAAAATCCAATAAGTTAAGGCAACTCAAACAGTTTGAGGAAACAGATTGCAACAAAGACCATATGGGGCACAGCATGTGTATTTGGATGGAGCTCAGGTTTTTGAGCACACTTCGTTATTATTGTTCATTTATTAATTTGCTGGAAATTAAAACTGAATTTAGAAACAGTTTTGAAACAAATATTTGCGCTTAACAGATGAAATTAATTATTTATAGACTAATTGATGTCTGTGCATAAAGGTTTCCCTATCCAAGAGCGAAAGTGAAAGTAGATCATTTATCTCTCATTCTTGCACGGTAGATGCTCTGTTTAACTGTTTTCTGTAAAAAAAAAAAAAAAAAAAAAAAAAAACTGTTTACTGTTTGCTTGTAAAATGCTCAGTTTTTCCACTTACACTTACTTTACGTCATGTAAATAGCGAATGCGCTTATGGTGCGACACAAGGCTCTTAAAGGGAATGGGAGATGAGACTCTGATTGGTTTATTCTCCGAACACACCTATAACTCATTAAGAAAATAAACTCAACCCTTTTAGACCATGCGCCTTGGCACAAAGCAAATTTCCGTCCTTAAATTAGCAAATATAGATTCTGACACGCCTTAAAAGTGGTTCGCCCTGCGCTTTCCGTTTTGCGCATGGACCGTCAAAATAGAGCCCAATTTGTTTTGCTTGCCTAGAAAATACTTCTTGATATAAGAATTTTTAGATATTTGGACTAGAAACAAGACAAAAAAAATCTAAGTAAGAAAAAGTATTTTTTCAGTGAACACAAATCAGTTTTGTGGAACCCAACATTCTTTACTGGGTTTCACACAATTAATTTTGTGTTGTGACAACATGAAGGAATTAAGTTGACTTATACGTTTTCACAAATTCAAGTTGATTAAACTAGAAACTAAGTCATCAATTAAGTAGGGCTGTGCAATTAATCGAAAATCTAATTTCGATTTTGGCTTTTAACGATTATGAAAAACCACTAATCGAGATAAACGATTATTCCATCACGTACCGCCCCCTTTCAGTTGTACACGTGTGAAAACTCTTTGCCTCTGCAAAGCTCAGTTCCATGTGAAAATGACTAAAAGCGTGTGCTGTAATGTAACTTTTGCAGGACGGGATGCGCATCATTCACAATTTTAAAAGCGCAAAAGAGCACGTGCTGTTGTGTGTGTGCGCGCGCCGTGCTTAGCCTCGTACAGGTAGTACGTGCGTGTGTGTCTGCACGCGAGTCGCGCTTAGCCTCAGACAGCAGAGCACACACACATCTAACGCGATCTTAATGTGAGCGCTTTAATGGTCAAATACATGCACATTTGTGTCAGAGCGCGGTGTTTAGTAATTATTCATATTAACCCCCATTTGTGTAATAAACTAACAAGTTGTGAATCAAAAGACACGTGAAGGAGAAACCATATCAGAGCCGCACTATTCTTAAAGTGACAGCGTGCGGTATTCCTGCTGCTGCCGACTGTTTTTAATATTAAGCAATAATAAAATCAAAAATACAGTGAAGATGCTTAAAGCACAGTTTAAACAACAGATTTAATAACTCATTTCTAATAACTGATTTCTTTTATCTTTGCTATGATGACAGCACATTATATTTTACTAGATGCTTTTCAAGATACTAGTATTCAGCTTAAAGTGACATTCAAAAGCTTAATTAGGGTAAAAAGACAAGTCATCGTTTAACAGTAGTTTCTTATGCAGACAATCTAACATATATATTGTTTAAAGGGGCTGATAATATTGAGTTATATTATATAATATTGAATAGTATTAAGTTGTCCTAAAAAACCCTTAATGATTGCGTTCTTCCTGCTCATTTTAATTAAGTAGTTTGAACAAACAGCAAATGTCCTTCTTCTGAGTAGTTTGTGTCAGAACTAAGCCTAAATCATCAGGAGTGGCCGGGCAAAGCTGGTAAGCAGTGTGTGTGTGTGTGTTGTATGAATGAGTGTGTTCAGACATTTGAGGAAGATCCAGCTGGACATTTAGGAAGTTTTTTTTTCCCCCGGTGTGCTCTAATGGCCTGGGTTTATATAACCTCCCCCACTGCACAAGGTCTACCAAAATCAATAACAAGGGACTCACGTCACCACACATTTCCATCTGCGCCGGGCCAGAATCAAAGTGTGAATAACACTCCCAGAGGAGAGCCGCACAATCATACACGCTCGCATGCACACGCACTTATAAATACATTAGCTTATTTAAATTAGGGGGTGTGGTCACTCCTAATATTCTAATACTTTTGGGGGGGTTGGTATTTTCTTAAAGTGTATTTTTTAGTCTAATGCAAAGTAAACATGTAAACATGTCACTCTTTATTTATCAATATGTATCTGCAGAGTTAAATCAACACATTCATAAAGCCTGTTTTCTCAAAATGAGAATTCAGTTGTTTTGTTTTCATTATTTTGTGAATTATGGAGGGATGTGTAACGACGGGGTGGAAGTGACAGAGACAACAGGAGGTAAGATCCAATATGCAGGTTTATTCAGCGTCGGGCAAGCAGTGGTCATACAGGCACAAACGGGTATGTGTAGGCAAATCCAGAATCGTAGTCATATAAACAAGCAATAGGTCGCAAGGCAGGCGGCTAAACAGGAGAACAGGGAATACAAGGCTAAGATCTAAACACAGGGAAACAAGACAGGGAAACCGCTTCATAATGCTACTGGTACAGCTAACAAGACTCGGCAAACTGGATGGGTAAATGCGTGGCTTATGTAGGGAGTGTATCAGTCTCTGACAAGGTTCAGGTGGTGAGTGTAATCAAGCTAGATGAATGAACATGGGTGTCTGGGCGAAGTGCATGTATGAATATGTAGTCCTGGGAAAGGCGGAAGTGTAGTCCATGGTTATAGTGTGAGAACCAGCGATCTCTTGAGAGCAATCGCTGGTTATGTGACAGGATGAATGGAGATACTCAAAATTCCTTCTATAAAAATCTGTAAAAAAAATGTAAAAAGAAACAACGAAAGAAATAATTTCTTTGAACCTCACTTAATTCAAGTATATGCAAATGATCACATATCTGAGGACATAATCACTCATTTGAATATTCAAACACATCTTGTACGGCATTTTAATTTGCAAAGGATTTTTTAATTAATTTATTATTTTATTTTATATTATTTATTTTTATATATGTAACTGGTTGTCACATAACCAGCGATCGCTCTCCAGAGATCGCTGGTTCTCACACGAACACTAAGGACTACACTTCCGCCTTCCCCTGGACTACATATTCATACATGCTCTCCGGTTACACTCACACATGCTCACTCATCAAGATTGATTACATTCTCACCAGCTGAGCCTTGTCAGAGACTGATTACACACCCTACGTAAGCCACTCATTTACTCACCCAGGTTGCAGAGTATTGTTCACTGTAAAGTAGCATTACGACGCGTTTTCCTTGTCTTGTTTTCCTGTGTTTTGAATCTAGCCTTGTTTATTTAGTTATCCTCTGCCGCCTGCCTTCTGACCTCTTGCCTGTATTCGACTGTGATTCTGGATTGTCCTCACACTCCTTTTTGCACCCGCATTGACCACTGCTTGCCTGACTGTGAATAAACCTGCATATTGGATCTCACCTCAGTTGTTAGTGTTACCTCCCTGTGGTTACACTGGTCATACTGCAACCAACCCGCTCTAAGCTAGGATCGAACTGGCGATTCTATGTATGCCAGCCCAATACCTCCACACTGTAAAAAAAAAAGAAAAGTAGTTACTAAATTGACTCAACTTAAAATTTTAAGGCAACAAACTTCAGGACATTTTGAGTTGACTGAACCTTCAACCCAGTTACTACACTTGACTCAATTTAAGTTGAGTAAACTCAAAAATGTCCTGAAGTTCGTTGCCTTAAAGTTGTTGCAAAGTTGCATCAACTTGTGTGTAGCGTCTGTCGCTAGAGCACCTTTTGAAGTCAGAGGAGTGAGGTTTACCTGCATAGCACTTCACTAACTGCTTTCCGTTACACTCACACCCCTAAACCTCACTCCCATTCTGGTCTGTGCTAGAATTGAATTGGCGATTCTTTGCATGGAAGTCGGTTGCTCTCTAACAAGGAGGTTAAAGACCATGGCCTCTAGCATCTGACGCTAGAGCACCTTTTCTGGTCAGAGGAGTGAGGTTCACCTCCATAGCACTTTGTTTAGGTGGTCTTCGTTACACTCAGCCCGCTAAACCTTATACTCATCCCGGACGAACCCCCACATGTAACCCACCAGGGTTCTGTTGATTTGTCCTACCTTGTAAGATTGTCCTACCTCCCATTCAAAAAGTAGGTAGCGCAATTTGATGACGTAATATGCTGCCCATCAAATTTTGCTGCCAGCGTAAATGTTAATTATTTACATGTTAATTATTATTTTTGTATTAGTGTGATATGAAGCTGTAAGATTACCCTAACCTACCTAATCCCTAACCCTCAGTACCAATCAAATACCGTGTTACTCGCATAATCTGATGGGTAAGATAAAATGTCAGGACACCAGTCCTAATGCCCCCAACTAGAGATCTGCGCGGGACTAAATTTTGAATCCTGCTCCCGCCAGGTGTTAGTCGAACCTGGCCGCTCCCGCTTATATTCAGCATTTGTTGTCCCGCCGCCCCGTTTTCTACCCGCCACACCCGATCCTGCTAAAGAGGGGGGGAGAACAAAGCCGGAAACCACCCAGCTATACAGAGTCCAGACAGCCTATAACAAGCTGTCTGTATAAACACACACACACACACACACAAGCACCAAGCACACACACCGACAAAGCTCTCTCTCTTTTATTCGCGCATGCACACACACACACACACACACACACACACCTCATTCGCACACGCACACACACAAACACATAGCAACAAACAAGCTAAACACAGCATCACACTGTTTCATTGACACACATACATACGTGTGCTCGCTCGCTCGGGAGTCAGGAGCGGTATTGCTAGATGGCCCGCTCCTGTCCCAAATTAAACCGAAAGCTCCCGCTATTAGTTCGGAAATATACTCCCGCGCCGCAGAAATCTGGTTGGTCCCGCGGCTCCCACGGGACAGCCGCAGGAATGCAGAACAACTCCTCCCCCAACCCATTGGAAGTTGGTTGCTCTCTAACATGGAGTTTAAAGACCATGGCCTCTAGAGTACCTTTTGAGGTCAGAGAAGTACGGTTTACCTCAGATACACTCACCCCTCTAAACCTCTCTCCCATCCTGGACTAGCACCCACATGTAACCTACCAGTGTTCTGTCGATTTGTCCTACCTCGTCAGATTGTCCTACCAAGACTGTCCTACCAAGACTGTCCTAAGAATTGATTTTGCTGAGTATATATGAACTCGGATGTGAGCTAGTAGGTTGGTTGAAACAAATTGACTGAGCACAATAAAGGAGCAAGCATTTGGACACTTGGCCAAACTAAACTGTAAAATTAAGATAATTAAAGAATGTTGACATTATTATTATTATTATTATTATTATTATTAAAGCAGTCAGAGCGACATTTGAGATGTTATGGAGATGCAGAGTGTCATTTAGTCCAGCCAGTGTGTTTTCTGTTCATGTTTGTAGCAGCAGATGCGCAAACATTAGCCATCTGCACTGCAATCCAGCATTGTTTTGGTGCGATGAGCGTTGGGGACGGGGATCCATCCGTGTTTGTTAAAAGCACAGAAGCAGATGAGCTGAGAGAGAAAGAGAGAGAAACGGAGCACAAGAGAGCTGCCAGGCCCCTGCTGAGATCCAAGGAAGAAACACAGAGACAGAAAAGGAGCTCGTCCAAGTCTGAGTGCGACTCCATCTGTGGGGGAAATGAAAGAGAAACCTGTGCTTAGAGAGCCAGACACTCACAGATGCAGGTATGTGGAGGAAGAAAGCGGGATAAATTTAGAGAGATTACAGGCTAGATGTTTTGGGCTTGTGTCTACCCAGAGGGTGATCTAAATATTGATGCGCATATGTGTGTGTGTGTGTGTGTTGGGCTTTCCTTTTAGTAGCCCCTTTCACACAGTGATACCGGTAAATATCCTACTTTACTGGTAAATTTAAAAAAGTGCTGTTCACACAGGCGAGGACGTTATGGATTTTTCCGGAAAAGACCGTTCACACATCCATCCCAAAATACCGGTAAATTCTGACATCATTACCCAGAAATGAGCTCAAAACGGCTGGGCTTTTATTTGTAAACATTTGACTACATCACAAACTCTGTGGATGGATCAGTATTGTGAACAACTTCGATGAAAACAAATAGAGAAACACTTTCGCATGTCGAGATGTACATGATATGTGTGTGCTGGCGCTCACCAGCTGTTTCATGGGCACACGCGACCCGACGCTTAAAGCAACTGAAAGAAGCAGAGCTTGAAGGTAAACAAACAACGGCTTATCATAAGCATCTAATCGATAATTATTTACACAGTTGGCATTAAGAAGGAACATATAAACGTTCTCTGACTAACATCTTGCAGCTAAATGTGTCTGGAAAAATATTCAAATGCTTTTATTTTCATAAACCGCACGGACTTGAATGCATTTGAGTGTTCTGATTGGCTAAAGTAGACGTTTAACGTCAGCACGTTCTAGACATGCACGCGCTCTTTTCGGCAATCTTTCTTCTGCGTTCACACAGCGCAGCATTCTGGCAAATTACCGTTAATATTACAACTTGACTTTCTGGAAAACTGCTGAAACGAATTTACCAGTATTTTCAAAAAGGGCCTGTTCACACATACAGACCTTTTCGGAAAATTGTCTTTTTTCTGGAAATGTCTGTATGTGTGAAAAGGGTTAGTAAAGCACTTTACAACAGCACGCAGTGGTGGAGATTTGGACTCCAGTGGCTCGGTAAGAAGCATTCAGAGGTTTAACCCTGTAAGAAGTATATCGCAGTCAGAAAAATCACAGATCACACAAATTCGTCTCGATTTCAGCACGATTTCCTTGACTTCAAGAGTTCACACTTAGCTGAAGATTGATTGTAAAGCTAGTTCGGCGTGCTGTCCCGTGAGAGAGCCCTGAGCTTATAAGATCCTCGAGCCCGGGGCTCCCTCCCGTTGCAAGGCGAGAGGGGAGTTTGAGCTCAGGTAGATCTCGATGACTCCCCCTCTTGTTTGTTGTAGCTAAGTGTCAGATATGGATGCTGAAAGGTGTACTCAGAGTTTAGCTAATGTATTTTGGATTAATTGTTTAGAGTGCTTGTTTTTGAACTGTGGGAGGAAACCGGAGGACCCGGGGAAAACCCACGCAATAACTTTCAGCATTTGTTGTGAGCTGCAGGCTTTACACTTTCACGTGTCAAGAGTATTCATCATGTATTTCAATACACTTCAGTGTATTTAGTTCTACATTTAGAAAAAAATTTCTTTATTATAGTAGCTGTTTTTTTAATCAGTGTAAAGAATAACTGGTTGTTTACAAAAGCATTTTGATATTGGTAAAGGCATCTGCAACTTTTGTGAAGCATCAAATTACTGGAATATTAACTATCAAAACATGTAAAAAATATTTACTCTTTTCCCAAGTGTAAATAACTACTACTGTAAGAAAATATCAGAATTCGGAACATACTTTCTGTATTATATTTGCTTGAACTGAGCCAATCTAATCCTGTTTATATAAATTGAACCTGCTCCCGATCAGGTTTAAGCTAGCAGATCTGTTGCCATGACAACAACTCTCGGATCAGCTTTGAAGAACGAAACGATCCTGGATCGTGTCAAATCGTCAATATCCAAATCCAGCTAACTGAGTAATCCACGTACGAAGAACGGACCCCTGGAGTTTCTAGCCTTAAGGCTCCTACACACCGGGACGCTTTTCGTTTGCGTTTATCGTCAGCATTTTACGAGACGTTTTTTCATATTCAAACCCAAGCGATTTTCACTGGCGTCAAGCTGAAGAGTATGCTAAATCCCTTTTTGACGTTCGATGGCGCTACACAACGTTAAGGATGTGACAACCGCTTATAACACGGAAGAAGAGGAAGAAAGGAAGTTTACACGCTTGTTGTTAAAGTTACTGGTGACTCGAACAAGCATGGATGGTTCAAGCAGCAGATCCAGCTCTAGCAAGAAGAAATGATTATTGTTCACAAGAGCAATAAGCAGCTAAACGGTTATATCGCCTCGGGGCATCTTCTTCAATGTGCACTCGCATTGACAGTTATGCGCTTGAGCGCCTCCAAGTGCTGTTAACTGTAACTTCAGCAGCTCCGTGCACGTGAACAAAAGTGTCGATCTGATTAGTAGAGAAAGTTTTAACGCATTAAAAAACCCCCCAAAAAAACAGCATGAGGTGTTTTTTTTTTAAATGACGTTTTTGTGCCTTGCCTTGGCGTTTTGCCTTGGCGGTGTGCACGATCACATTGACGCCCTTTATTTAGTCACAAGGCATTAAACGTTGATGGAAAACGCGAGCAAAAAATGTCTCCGTTAGACCGGCCCTCCTCAGTTCGCAATTTAGATGGGTCTGAAATACAGGAAACTCCCAGGAAAAAATAGAAGTGTTGGCAGGTATGCTCCAGACTCATGGTTAAACCAAGCTGGGATGCCAAATAAACACTTTAGGCTTATTTTAACCGTTGCTTTCAGTACAACAAAACAATTTCCAACCATCTTTTTTGTCCCCTAAGTTTATCTTAATCCATTATTACATATTAGGTCAGAATTAAGTCCAGCCTGTATATATAGCTGAGCCTGACCACACATTGGGTTTAGTGGTTCTCCTGCGATGGGTTTAGATGTGGCTGAGACTCAATAGAGAAAGAATCACAGACAGAATGAAAGAAATGGACAAGACCTCTGTGAGGCGGAAACAGGAGCTTTCTGTACCGGTGGGAAATTAAATCATAATAACATCTTTTGGTGTTGTATCCTCCATGAACTGAAGAAGATGATAAAGGAAGATGATGTTGTAGTGTTGCCTAAAAGGGTTTGCGCATTGTACTCTGTGGGTCTCCTGATGCTGGTCACGTTGTAGGTTGTAGGGAAGGTTTAATCTGAGGGATGTTGCCAGAATGATGTCAGTTGAGTGAAGGTACCAGGGAAACTATTAGATATGAGACCTGAATGGCTTTTTTGGATTGATTGAGATCTGCTTTATAGCAGTGTTACTTGAACTGAGGATTGAATCAGTTTTCTTAAATGCTTTTATGTATGTAAACCTCTGAGAAATGCACTTCTAATTCAGGCGCTTATAAATATCCATCTTGCAAAAAAAAAAAAAAAGAGAGAGAGCAAGAGCGTAGTGTGTATTTATATATTGCATTTATAATGTATGGCCATACATCCAAAGCGCTTCACAATCATGAGGGGAGTCTCTCCACACCACCACCCGTGTGCAGCATCCACAAGATGCAACTGCAGCCACAGGACAACGGCGCCAGTGCGCTGACCACACACCCAGTGGCGTAGCACAAAATGCGGGGGCCCCCCTGCAGGGATCACTGAGGGGGGGACCCCCTGATGAAAGGGGGGGAGGGCGAGAATCACAAACTTGGGGGTGGAGCGACAACACGGGGAAGCAATCACAAATTGAGGAGTGGGAAGGGGGGCAAGTTGAAGCGACAACGCGGGGAAGCCTTCACAAACTGAGGAGCGATCACAAACTAAGAGGCGGGAAAGGGGGGCGTGGTGGAGCGACAACATGTGGAAGCCTTCCCAAACTGAGGAGCGATCACAAACTAAGAAGCGGGAAAGGGGGGCGGGGTGGAGCGACAATGCGTGGAAGCCTTCCCAAACTGAGGAGCGATCACAAACGGAAAGTGGCGAGAGCGTCAAAGTAGCTGGAAGTCATACATTTTCAATGACAACCGGCGGTGAGGAACAGCGCGGCGCGTCTTCTCCAGTGGGCGTCGAGGACAGTTTAAAATCAAGTCAACTTTATGGTAATAAGCTATGACGCGGTTCGGATAAGCATTTCTTTCAATATGTAATAATAATAATAAAAAAGTTTAAACAACTGTGAAAAATAAGCCTGATCTCACGAGAAAACGTAAGTATTTTATGTTTTGCCAGTATAGTGGCTAATTATGAATATAGAGTTCAGTCGTACGAAATTGTACGATTTTAAAAAGGAGCCGTGGCACCCAACCCCACCAATAACCCCAGCAGTCATTGTGGGGTGAGCAAATCGTACTAAATTGTACGAATTAGATTGTACGAATTCATACAAACTAGCCAATAAATCAAAAGGTTACGAATTGCCGTGAGATTGTGTTGGAAAAATGACATTATTAAAGGTTCAGGACACCATGGAGGTTTTTTTGTGTGTGTTTTGAACAGATTTGTGTGTGTTGAGCATCAGTTAGGACAGCTTTCAGCTTTAATTGTGTGGAAAACTGGATAATTTTGAGCTTTTGTCAGCTTTTCGTCATCATCCGGGTTGACGTAGCGAGAATCTGCTAGTTGAGTGATGACGCGTCAGTTTCTCGTTATTATTCATGGCAGAGTTTTTTTATCCAATGAGAAGACCCTGCTTTTTAGTTATTCATCAGAGCACATACTTTTCAAAGGTAAGGCAGAACTGCCAAGCTGTGAGACCCAATGACTGGATGAGACCATGTTGCCGCATGGCAAGCACTGTTAAGCCTTTATGTAGGGTCGTATGTTTTTGTTTCATGGGTTTTTTACATGTGTTTCCCCACGAATCTGTCAGGGCCGATACAGCAAAGCTGTTGGTTTGCAGCATTTTTGTCGAAAGAGCTGTACAAGAATTGGAGAATGGTGGACTTTGTCCTTTATAAGTTGAGTTTGTTACCATTCAGACACATCACCTACACCCGTGCTGCTGTGTTCTCGTTTAAAATCCTCCAGATTACCGACAGGGCTAATGTTTAGAATAATTAGGGCAAGAGACCTGCTGCACTGCTATCCACTGTGTCTGCATTCAGACCCAGGGATTCAGGAATAGAGAAGTCCCTCTTATATATAGTGTTTACATGATTATCTTTATAATGCTGTAACAAATTGTGGTTATATGTATATAAAATTACAAATGACAAGTCTAGCAGAACATTAAATTACAGTTTATTTCTTAGCATTTTAATTTTGTAAACTATAAAATCATGGGTCTCCTCACGGTTTGTGTCTCATTTTGTGAGCCAGCTGACAACAGTTGTTCTTTCTTCTCTTTCTCCCCTGCTCTGCCGGCCACTCCTCCATCTGCTCACCGTGCTCCACGCCCATAATGAAGGATTTTGAACTGAAAGAAGGGAGTTATATGGCCCTTAAATTATGATAATAATATCGTTTGCTTTTTCACTCTAATTTTTTTAGTTCAATGATATTAAAATGTATACATCATTTTACATTACATCACTAAACTAAACAATATTTATTAAACGTTTTCCATATTTGGCTTAAGTTGTAATATATAATATTTAAAATACTTAAATGTTACTATTTTGCATTTACTTTAGCAGTTACTTGTAAATTTTTGCTATTAAATATACACTCAACGGCCACTTTATTAAGTACACCTTACTAGTACCAGGTCGGACCTCCTTTCACCTTCAGAAATGCCTTAATCCTTCGTGCATAGATTCAACAAGGTACTGGAAATATTCCTCTGAGATTTTGCTCCATATTGACATGACAGCATCACGCAGTTGCTGCAGATTTGTCGGCTGCACATCCATGATATGAATCTCCCGTTCCACCACATCACAAAGGTGCTCTACTGGATTAAGATCAGGTGACTGTGGAGGCCATTTGAGTACAGTGAACTCATTGCCATGTTTAAGAAACCAGTCTGAGATGATTCGAACTTTTTGACATGGTGCATTATCCTGCCTGAAGTAGCCATCAGAAGATGGGCACACTGTGGTCATAAAGGAATGGACATGGTCAGCAACAATACTCAGGTAGGCTGTGGCATTGACACAATGCTTAATTGGTACTAATGGGCCTAAAGTGCGCCAAGAAAATATCCCCTATCCTACCATGTGAATGTTGCAGCAGAAATCTGTATACATATATTTACAAATATTCTTTAATTTTCTACAATTTAATCTTTACTTATTTATATCATAAATTGTATAATAAATTGTCATTTTAATAGTATTTTAAAAAAGGGTCATTTGCATGGTATATACAGTATGTCTTAGTTTATGTCAGTATAGTCTATAGATATTTTATAACAGTAAGATCGCATAATAAATTGTATTTTTAAAATGGATTGTTTCATTATTTTTTTATTTTGTCTGTAAAATCTCATCAGAATTTCATCAGAATAAATTATAAATTGCACTTTTTCATTGGGGCTAATCTGAAAATCTGACTTCAACTGTCAGACTACATACATTATAGTCTGTTAGTTAACTCAATCGATTTGTGTTGGGATAGCATGCATGAATGGTATGGAACCCTGCATATTTTTTTTCACAGTTTACCTTAAAAATCCTATGTTTAAAGGCCTTTCTTTTTTTTTTTCCAAAGATTTCCTAAAGCACCACATAGACCATTTCTCCATTTAAAATCACATTCAACACCTCCTCACAGACATGCACACGCTTCATTTATTGCTTATTCATTCGCCTCTCGCAGCATATTAATAAACGGCTTCAAATGTATGATGTGCTTCAGCATTGCTCCAATAAATGCAATAGTGGAGTGACAGGTGGAGGAAAAAACCAGTGAAGGATTCCTCCATTTAGGAGTGTGTATGAGCATTCGGTACCCCTGGAGTCCTAATCAGATTCCAGAGGGGCTCCTGCTCGTCCTCTCATTGTCAAAGCCTGAGGGAGGGAGGTTTGTATTAGGAAGCTGCTGTGAAAAACGGCCTCATTTCGCTCATGGCCAGACCGGACATTCATCCGCAGCGTTTCACGTGCTGAATCCAGATCCAGTCATTTATCTGAGCTGGAGTCACCGTTTACAGATGGACTTGTGGATGCTGCATTAGAAGTGCATTCAGAAATATGGGTTGCCTGTTGGGGAAGTGCATCTTCATGGATACATTGACATGTTATAGCTTCTGAGACCTTGCAGTTAAATAGATGATGCGTTTTTCTGCCACACAACTGTATGCGAATAGTCGACTGTAGTACTAGCTGCAATGAGTTGCATTGTACACTATCTATCTATCTATCTATCTATCTATCTATCTATCTATCTATCTATCTATCTATCTGTCTATCTGTCTGTCTGTCTGTCTGTCTGTCTGTCTGTCTGTCTGTCTGTCTATCTATCATTACACAATGACTTGCCTAATTACGCTATCCCGCCTAGTTAAAACCAGTTAAACTACCGTTTAGTAAAGTACTGGTTCTGTGACGTCATCGAATTTCGCTTTAAGATTTAAAGAGCTAGCATTGCATCAGACCCCTGTAAGTGGTTTCGTTTGAAAGTGTAGAATCTATATTTTATGCACATATGCATTACTTTGGTTTTCATTCTACTGTACAAAAGTTATTTACTCTTTAATACACAGTATTTTGGATACCCGAGCTGGGTATTGAACATTGCTATATATTTATATTTTTCATATGACACATGTACAAGTTATAGCTCAAATGAAAGCTCTTGCCGGTGCTCATACGGTTCTAGCATTCTTTTTACTAAATTATATTCACATTTCAAATTGTTGTTGAATGAATCGTGGTGTTTCCATGGCGCAGAAGTGAAAACAATACATTTATGATCAATAAGCAGCCCCAGATAGCACAGACAGCTGTCATCTCTCACCTTATGCTGTGTGCTTCTGGGCCATTCTCCTCTGTTTTTGAGGTGATGTGCATAAGTAATCCTTTTATATGTCTGATGTGGTCCAAACATAGTGAATTATGTTTGATTCAACAAAAGAATAGTGAAATATGAAAACAGTGATCGGTCCCTGTGGCTTGTACAGCACCTCTCATCAGTTGGAATACAATAACTTTTGCATAGATTATGGTAGAGACATTTTTCTTTTTTCCTATGAGTACAGACATGTGCAGGAACCACCAAAATTAATTACAGCACGCTAGACCACACAGAACCTAAAAGGTACACTTTCAAATTTGAGTTTAAAAAATATATATATACAAAAAGCGCCTCTTTTTTAGGTTTTTATTATAACACAAACAACATATACAGATATTTTAAACACTTTCAATAGTGTTTTATGAAAATTCAAAGGGTTTTAAATTTGGGTAGGCAAAATCCAGGCGGAAATCCCAAAATAGCAGCAGAGTTTAACTGGTTAAACTAATTACCTGTTTTCAAGAGTTCACACTTAGCTGATGATTGATAATAAAGCTAGTTTGGCGTGCTGTCCCAGGAGAGAGCCCTGAGCTTATAAGATCCTCGAGCCCTGGGCTCCCTCCCATTGCAAGGCGAGAGGGGAGTTTGAGCTCAGGTAGATCTCGATGACTCCCCTTCTTGCTTGTTGTAGCTAAGTGTCAGATATGGATACTGAAAGGTTTACTCAGAGTTTAGCTAAAGTATTTGGATTAATTGTTTAGAGTGCTTGTTTTTGAACTGTGGGAGGACACCTGAGGACCCGGGGAAAACCCACGCAACCACGGGGAGAACGGGCAAACTCTGCACAGAAATGCCGTCTGGTTTGGAAAGGAATTAAACCAGGGGCATTCTTGCTGTGAGGCAACAGCGCTAATCACTGGCCACCGTGACGCCCGTTTGAAAGGAGGGAAAGTAGGGATGGGCGGGGGGGTTTCTTCAAGACGAAGATATTGAGATGAGAAAAGTCTGGTTATTTATAGTGAGTTAAGGATCGTCTGATAGGATAATCAGTTATTAGCTAAAGTTGGAACAGCTGTGAACAATCATAAGCACGTGATCCTCTCGAAATTTGTTTATGAATAAACTTCACTAAGCATTTAAACGTCACTTTAAGCTGTATAGAAGTGTCTTGAAAAATATCTATTCAATTTGTATTTACTGTTATCATGGCAAAGATAAACAAAATCCGTTATCAGAAATGAGTTATTAAAACTATTATGTTTAGAAATGTTTTGAATTTTTTTTCTGTCCGTTAAACAGAAATTGAGGGGAAAAATAAAAAGGGGGCTAATAATTCAGAGGGGCTAATAATTCTGACTTCAACTATACTGACTCTCTGTGGTCATTAAAAATTGTCCTTCGAAAAAGATTATGGGGTTTACCCCAGCATCTTTGCCATATTTGCCCACTGGCCTCTGTCCATCCTGGCCTCCTAACTCTCCCCATATCATAATTAGCGTCTCCTCTCCACCAATCAGCTGGTTTGTGGTGTGTGGTCTGGAGCAGTTAGCTGATGTCGCATATTCCAGGTGGATGCTGCACAAAGGTGTTGGATGAGAAGATTCCCCCCAAAAACGTGCATAAAGCGCTTGAAGTGTCCCAAAAAGCACTACATAAATGTAAGGAATTATTATAATTATTATTTATTAGTCTCCTGAATCCTAGATGGTTGAACCTTCGATTCAGGAGGAACAATGTGGTTTTCGTCTAGGCCGTGGTACACTGGACCAGTTTTATACCCTCACCAGGGTGCTCAAGGGTTCATGGGAGTATGCCCATGTAACGGAGGCCAGCGGTGTTACATTGGTGCCATGACCCGGATGGGAGTGAGGTTTACGGGGGTGAGTGTAACGGAGGCCAGCTTGTAAAGTGCTGTGCAGGTAAACCTCACTCCTCTGACCTCTAAAGGTGCTCCAGTGACAGACGCTAGCGGCAATGGTCTTAAGCCTCCTTGGTAGAGCAACCGACTCCAATGCAGAAGGTCTCCGGTTCGATACCAGCTTGGAGCGGTTGGGTAGCGTAGGGCTGGCGGGGTTACACCCAACCAGTCCACATGTGTTTTGTGGACTTGGAAAAGGCATTCAACCAAGTCCCTCATGGCATTCTGTGGAGTGTGCTCAGGGAAGATCATGTATGAACACAGTCTGGTTTGCATTGCCAGCAATAAGTCAGACTGGTTTCCAGCGCATGTTGGACTCTGGCAGGGCTGCCCTTTTTTTATCAATTCTGTTCATAATTTCCATGGACGAAATTTCAAATCGAAGCCTTGGGCTGGAGGGGGTCAGGTTCGGGGACCACTGGATTTCATCTCTGTTATTCGCAGACGATGTTGTTCTGTTGGCTTCATTAAACTTGGACCTTCAGCATGCGCTGAGGCGGTTTGCTGCCGAGTGTGATGCGGCTGGGATGAGAATCAGCACCTCCAAGTCCCAAGCCATAGTGCTCCACTGAAAAAAGGTGGTTTGCCATCTCCAGGTTGGAGGAAAGTCCTTACCCCAGGGGGAGGAGTTCAAGTATCTTGGGGTTTTGTTCACGAGTGAGGGAGGGATGGAATGTAAGATTGACAAGCGGTTTGGGGCAGCGGCAGCAGTAATGCGGTCGATGTACTGGTCCGTTGTGGTAAAGAAGGAGCTGAGCCAAAAGGCAAAGCTCAAGATTTACGTGTTAACCTACATTCCTACTCTCACCTATGGTTATGCGCTTTGGATCATGACCAAAAGGATAAGATCTCTGATACAAGTGGCTGAAATAAGTTTCCTTCACAGTGTGGCAGGGCACACCCTTATAGATAGGGTGAGGAGATCTGTCACCCGAGAAGAGCTCGAAGTAGAGCTGCTGCTCCTCCACATCGAGCTGAGGTGGCTCGGGCATTTGAATGCCTACCTAGGGAGGTGTTTCAGGCATGTTCCAAGGAACATCCAGGACATGCTGGAGGGACTAAGTCTCTCGGCTGGCCTGGGAACACCTCGGGATCTCCTTAGAGGAGCTGAAGGAAGTGTTTGGGGAGAGGGAAGTCTGGGGTTCTCTCCTAAGACTGCTGCCCCCGTGACCCGGCCCCGGAAAATCGGAAGAAAATGAATGAATGGATGAATGAATGAATTAGTTATTAGCATGAATTGTGATAAACTAAAGTGTTACCATATTTGTTAATCAAATAAATAGATCCTTGGTGAGCACTGTAAAAAAAAACCGCTGGGTTCCACACAATTCGTTTATGTTGTCCCAACACAAATCGATTAAGTGAACTTCATTGTATTTAACAGATTTAAGTGGATTGAACATAAAACAATTAGGTTATGCCCAAAAACTGAAGAATTCTGTTGATTCAGCTCATTTTAAACAAGTAGTTTAAACAAGCAGCAAAAGTCTTATATTCTATGTAAGACGCTTCTTTCAGAAACCAGAGCAATCGGTTTTAGATTTCTGAACATTAGTATGTTTCGTATGTCTTTTAAGATGACACATTCATGATGTCAGCATCTGCGCACTGCTGTAGAGTTTGATTCTGGTTCATTAACAGTATATTCCTGTAATGACGAAACGGTCTTGTATGAGTCAGCGGTCCGCATGTGATGTTTGCTGCCGCGGGGCAGAGATGCGTCTGAGAGCAAGGAGGAAACCGTGGTGGAGAATCGTAAATGTCTGCTCTTTGGCTTTTTCACTCTCCTGACGGCACTCCAGCGGTGAAATATTAATCCGCATCAAATATTCAATACCTAGTAAAAGTTTTAAACAAGTGATAATGAAGGTGAAAGGGAAAAATGCCTCGTGAGGGGCTCCGGCGGGTCGTGTTTGGCAGCCGGAGTGTGTATTACATGGAGGAAGGGGAAGGAAAGGCAAAAGTGGAAGAGAAAGATGAACACAAGACATAGTGAAGAGAATATGTAGAGATTGAAATGCTGTTACAAAACTGAACTGCCTGTGTGATTTACTACAGTATAACCATATTATTGTAACACTTTAAAGTACTCACTACTTATTCAAGCTAGTGGCTTATTAACTGCCTATTATTAGGATATTGGCTGATTATTCTTATAAAGTGATCATATTGTACATTCTTAATCCTGTCCAATACCTAAACCCAACTACTACCTTAATAACGATGAATAAAGAGCAAATTAGGAGTTTATTGAGGAAAGCACATATTTATAGCAAGAATTGTACATTTAAATAGTCTGACCAACCCTACCTTCCGTATTCACATACATAAACACACACATGCATACTATACAGTACATTCATCATTCCATCCATCCATACATACATCTATACTGTACATCAAT
>NC_133180.1:6607500-6812500 GCF_049306965.1 Danio rerio | reverse complement strand
TACTTGTTCATTTTTTATTTATTTGTTTATTCATTCATTCATTCATTTATTTATTTCATTTATTTGGTACTCTTTTGTCATATTAGAAATAAAAAAGCATCCAGTAAATTATTTTTCAATATTTTTTTGCATAAATCTGTTATATATAAACATAAAATCAATGTAATATAATGAATTTATGGATCATAAATCAGTCCTAAGGTTCAAAACTAAGAAATTGATTAGGAAATTACAGGATTTTAACTCTTTAAATTCATAAATTATATCATTGATTTGCTTTAAAAAAAAAAACACACACACAAAAAATGACATTTTCTTTATAAAAAGTGGTTCTGGACTGGATTGTTTATTTTATTTTTTTAATACTTTTTATCAAAGTATTGGACTTGTGAAGCAACATTGCCTTTGATGCATTGTTTTTTTTATAAATTTGAACATTTTCTCTCCCTAATTTACAATTGGTAGCTGTTTTTGTCACACTGACGTCCATTATAAACACATTTCTTTGATTACAAAGTCATGACACCAAATAATCATGCATTTTTGATTCTTGGTGGTTTTCCCTGTAGGGAAAAGGCAAAATTTGATTAGTTTTACTGTTGATCATCAGTTGATACCACTAACCCTTTAGAGCAGGGATGTCAAACTCAATTCCTGGAGAGCCGCAGCCCTGCACAGTTTAGTTCCAACCCTGCTCCAACACACTAACCTGTAGGTTTCAAACAAGCCTGAAGGACTCAATTAGTTTGATCAGGTGTGTTTAATTAGAGTTGGAACTAAACTGTGCAGGGCTATGAGATATAAATTAAAATTATTTCATATATTTTTGATTAGATTTATATTTTACATTTTTTTAGAAATGTAGAAATGTTCAACTGAATTGCTCTAATTATGATATAAAATAAAACATGACAAATGTAAAACTATATTACATACTGTCAATTGTTAGAGAAGAGCAGAAATTATGAGGTCAAAATGTTAACTTTATTCTCCATCATTCTTCTATGCCATTTAAGTATAAATTAATGAAGACAGTAAGTTCATTCATTCATTTTCCTTCAGCTTAGTGCCTTATTTATCAGAAGTCGCCACAGGGGAATGAACCGTCAACTACTCCAGCATATGTTTTTTGCAGCGGATGCCCTTTCAGCTGCAACCCAGTACAGGGAACCACCCATACACTCACATTCTCACACACGCTCATACACTACAGCAAATTTAGCTTAATAATTCTGACTTCAACTCTAAATGCATCCGTCTGTACATCTCAAGGCTTTTGCTCGTCTCCTCACCAGCATGATTACCTAACCAAAGGTGACTAAATCTGATTGGTTGTTCTGACCCTTTCTACTTATACTATGTATGTATGTGTGTGTGTTTGTGTGTGTGTGTGTGTGTGTTTGCGTGTGTGTGTGTGTGTGTGTGTGTGTGTGTGTGTGTGTGCGTGTGTGTGTGCATTTAAGTGTGTGTGGATGGAAGGGACAAAGCAAAGCACACAAAGGTCAGTGAAGCATGTGTCCGAGTCGGTCCGTAATCCATCCTCCTTCTTTAGAACGCTGGAGGAAAAAGCATGAGAGAAATAGGAAAAGCCTGTTCGCTGTCAGCCCGGGGAAACAACATCAGATGGAGAAGGCACTGTGGGGGAAGATAGAAACCGAATGTGCTGAAGTGAGAGAGAAAGCCGGAGGTATTTATACGCACACACACACACACATATGTATATAGTTGAAGTCAGAATTATTAGCCCCCCTGCATATTTTCCCCCAATTTCTGTTTAACGGAGACACATTTCTTAACATAATAGTTTTAATAACTGAGTTCTTATAACTGATGTTCTTGCTATGAAGACAGTATATAATGTTTTGTTTTTCAAGATACTAGTTTTCAGCTTAAATTGACATTAAAAGGCGTATTTAGGTTAATTAGGCAAGTTAGGGCAATTAGGCAATAACAATGGTTTGTTCTATCGACAAAAATTTTTTTTAAAAATCCGCTAAAGAAGGCTAATAATATTGAGCTTAAAATGGCCAGAGCCATATCATCTTGCAGCCCTTATTTTTGAATTTTGTCCAGAAATGTAGCATTACGTTTGTTAAATTTACAGTAGACTTGCAGTGATACAGTGCATGCTAACTTCATTCATCATCTTTTCGGCCTAGTCCCTTTATTCATCTGGGGTCGCCACAGCGGAATGAACCGCCAACTTATCCAGCATAAAACATATGCTGGATAATTTGCCGGTTCATTCCGCTGTGGCAAGCCCTGATTAATAAAGGGACTAAGCTGAAAAGAAAATGAATGAATAATTTAATTAATTTATATATATATATCATTCATTCATTTTCTTGTCGGCTCATTCTCTTTATTAATTCGGGGTTGCCACAGCGGAATGAACCGGCAAATTATCCAGCAAGTTTTTACGCAGCGGATACCCTTCCAGCCGCAACCCATCTCTGGGAAGCATCCACGCACACATTCACACACACACTCATACACTACAGACAATTTAGCCCACCCAATTCACCTGTACCGCATGTCTTTGGACTGTGGGGAGAAACCAGAGCACCCGGAGGAAACCCACGCGTAGGCAGGGAGAACATGCAAACTCCACACAGAAACGGCAACTGAGCCGAGGTTCGAATCAGCGACCTTCTTGCTGTGAGGCGACTACTGCGCCACTGCTTCCCCCTAATATACCATATTAATAATGATATCCAAAAATGACAGTATAATATCGAGAGTTAATTTTAATCTCACAGCCCACCTGCAGGATCGCTGAGGCCCACTTGTGGACCACCATTTGAGAATCCCTGATTTGGGATACACCAAAATGACAATTCTGGGCAGAAACTGAAAATGCCATTTTGTATAGCTAGCATTGCCAAATTCATCTTTATATATGATCAATGTGAGACTCATATCAGCAATATGGGATAAAGTTTGTCCCGGAATAAAGCCTGACAGGTTTATTGGCAGTCCGGCATGAAGCTGAACACTGTTGTGTAAGACTGAATGGCTTTATTCTGAGAAAACAACCATGCTTGATGCACTTTGCTCTGCTTATTATATGGCTACTTAACACAAAACATAAAAATTTGAGACAAAACATTAAGAAGTAATTATTAGTTAATTATACAGTCACAAGATAACACCAAACAGTCAAAAACATGAAGCTGACAGAAACGTATAGATTAATCTAAGTGTTATTCTTTAAAGGTGCAGTATGTAAGTTTGACATCCAGTGGTTGAAACAGGTGTTGCGTTCCTGGTTCAAAACACGCAAGAGCAATTTGCCAGATTGACAACATCACCAGGAGTGTGGCTGACTATCGAAGCTGAAGGCTGATTTAAATCGTGTTGTAAACGAAAGCGACGGCAACAGAAGGAATATTTTCCATACTAAAAGGAGTTTTTGTTTTAACCAACACCGGAAATTAATATGTTAGAAACGGCTTCTATTTGCTGCCGAACAACAGAAAACTGACAATGATCACCTCAGGTACACCTCATGTGCTTTATTCAGTGTTAAATGCTAATAATGCGAGTTTGAACGTCATTTTCACATGACATTTATTGCCTTACTACTGAAAGCAGCAGCAGGGGACCCTAATGATAACACCTGGGGCCCCTAAAGTGCATGGGCTTTTAGAATCGTCCACACTTGTATCCATCCTTTCATCCACCCACCCATCCATCTATTCATCTATCTATCTATCTATCTATCTATCTATCTATCTATCTATCTATCTATCTATCTATCTATCTATCTATCTATCTATCTATCTATCTATCTATCTATCTATCTATCTATCTATTCATCTATCATCCATCCGTCCGTCTGTCCGCCATCCATTTATTCTTCCGTCTATTCATCAATCTAACATCCACCCATCCATCCATTTATCCATCCACCCACCCACCCACTATCTGTCCAGCCATCCATCGATCATTCTTCCACAAATCCATCCATCCAGCCACCCATCCATCCATCCATCTACCCATCTAACATCTGTCATCCATACATTCATCCGTCTATTCACCAATCTAACATCCATCCATCCATCCATCCTTCCACCCACCTATTCACCATCCATCCATCCATCCATCCATCCATCCATCCATCCATCCATCCATCCATCGATTCATCCATTCATCTACCATACATTAACCAAATATCTATCCAACATCCATCTATTCATCAATCTTACATCATCCATGCATCTACCATTCATTCATCCATACATCCATCTACCCATCCATTCACCATCCATCCATTTATCATTAATCACAACCACACCAATCATAGCCATGTCACCCTGCATCCCAAGACCGGTTACTCACTGAAGCTAAGCAGGGCTGAGCCTGGTTGACACTAGGTTGCTGTTGGAAGTGGTGTTAGTGAGGCCAGCAGGGGGCGCTCAACCTGTGGTCTGTGTGAGTCCTAATGCCCCAGTGAAAGTGAATGGGACACTAAACTGTCAGTGGGCGCCGTCTTTCGGATGAGACGTTAATCCGAGGTCCTGACTCTCTGTGGTCATTAAAATCCCATGGCACTTCTCGTGAAAGAGCAGGGGTGTAACCCCGGTGTCCAAAGTCCCTCTATCGGCCCTTACGATCATGGCCTCCCAATCATCCCCTTCCACTGAATTGGCTCTATCACTGTCTCTCCACTCCACCAATAGCTGCTGTGTGGTGAGCACACTGGCGCCATTGTCCTGTGGCAGCCGTCGCATCATCCAAGTGGATGCTGCACACCAGTGGTGATGTGGGGATACCCCCCCCCCCTCATAATTGTTAAGCGCTTTGGGTGTATGGCCATACAAAATAAATGCGCTATATAAATGCACATTACATTACATTTATCTGTCCATCCATCTATCCACCCACCCACCATCTGTCCATCCATCTATCATCCATCCATCTATCATACATCAACCATATATCCATCCATCTAACATCCATCTATTCATCAATTTTACATCCATCATCCATGCAACTACCTTCTTCCATTTATCTATCCATCCATCCATCTGCCCATTCTATCACCATCTACCCATCTATCCATCCATCAGTATATCCACCCACCCACCAAATGTCCATCCATCCAAACAACCAACCAACCATCCACCCATTCATCTAACGTCTACCATCGACCCATCTATCCATCCAAACAACCATCCATTGATCGGTCTATCCATCTACTATACATCAACTATATAGCCATCCATCTAACATCCATCTATTTATCAATCTTATATCCATCATCCATGCATCTACCATTCTTCCATCCATCTATCCATCCATTCATTTACCAATCCTTTCACCATCCATCCATCCACCCACCCACCATATGTCCATCCATCCATCATCCATCCATCTATCCTTCCTTCCATCCATCCATCCATCCATCCATACAACCAACCATCCATCCATCCATCCATCCATCCATCCATCCATCCATTCATTCATCCATCTACCATACATCAACCATATATCCATCCATCTAACATCCATCTATTCATCAATTTTACATCCATGATCCATGCAACTAACTTCTTCCATCCATCTGCCCATCCTATCACCATGCATCCATCTACCCATCTATCCATCCATCAGTATATCCACCCACCCACCAAATGTCCATCCGTCCAACCAGCCAACATTCCACCCATTCATCTAACGTCTACCATCGACCCATCTATCCATCCAAACAACCATCCATTGATCGGTCTATCCATCTACCATACATTAACTATATAGCCATCCATCTAACATCCATCTTTTTATCAATCTTACATCCATCATCCATGCATCTACCATTCTTCCATCCATCTATCCATCCATTAATTTCCAATCATTTCACCATCAATCCATCCACCCACCCACTATATGTCCATCCATCCATCAATCCATCCATCCTTCCATCCATCCATCCATCCATCCATCCATCCATCCATCCATCCATCCTTCCTTCTATCCATCCATCCATCCATCCATCCATCCATACAAGCAACCATCCATAAATCTATCCATCCATCCATTCATCCATCTACCATACAGTACATCAACCATATATCCATCCAACATCCATCTATTCATCAATTTTACATCCATCATCCATGCAACTAACTTCTTCCATCCATCTGCCCATCCTATCACCATGCATCCATCTACCCATCTATCCATCCATCAGTATATCCACCCACCCACCAAATGTCCATCCATCCAACCAACCAACATTCCACCCATTCATCTAACGTCTACCATCGACCCATCTATCCATCCAAACAACCATCCATTGATTGGTCTATCCATCTACCATACATTAACTATATAGCCATCCATCTAACATCCATCTTTTTATCAATCTTACATCCATCATCCATGCATCTACCATTCTTCCATCCATCTATCCATCCATCTATTTCCAATTCTTTCACCATCAATCCATCCACCCACCCACTATATGTCCATCCATCCATAAATCCATAAATCCATCAATCCATCAATCCATCCATCCATCCATCCATCCATCCATCCATACAAGCAACCATCCATACATCTATCCATCCATCCATTCATCCATCTACCATACAGTACATCAACCATATATCCATCCAACATCCATCTATTCATCAATTTTACATCCATCATCCATGCAATTAACTTCTTCCATCCATCTGCCCATCCTATCACCGTGCATCCATCTACCCATCTATCCATCCATCAGTATATCCACCCACCCACCCACCAAATGTCCATCCATCCAACCAACCAACATTCCACCCATTCATCTAATGTCTACCATCGACCCATCTATCCATCCAACCAACCATCCATTGATCGGTTTATCCATCTACCATACATCAACTATATAGCCATCTATCTAACAATCATTCATCCATCCATTCATCCATCTACCATACATCAACCATATATCCATCCAACATCCATCTATTCATCAATTTTACATCCATCATCCATGCAACTAACTTCTTCCATCCATCTGCCCATCCTATCACCATGCATCCATCTACCCATCTATCCATCCATCAGTATATCCACCCACCCACCAAATGTCCATCCATCCAACCAACCAACATTCCACCCATTCATCTAACGTCTACCATCGACCCATCTATCCATCCAAACAACCATCCATTGATCGTTCTATCCATCTACCATACATTAACTATATAGCCATCCATCTAACATCCATCTATTTATCAATCTTACATCCATCATCCATGCATCTACCATTCTTCCATCCATCTATCCATCCATCCATTTCCAATCCTTTCACCATCAATCCATCCACCCACCCACTATATGTCCATCCATCCATAAATCCATCAATCCATCCATCCTTCCATCCATCCATCCATCCATCCATCCATCCATACATACATACAAGCAACCATCCATACATCTATCCATCCATCCAGTCATCCATCTACCATACAGTACATCAACCATATATCCATCCAACATCCATCTATTCATCAATTTTACATCCATCATCCATGCAATTAACTTCTTCCATCCATCTGCCCATCCTATCACCGTGCATCCATCTACCCATCTATCCATCCATCAGTATATCCACCCACCCACCCACCAAATGTCCATCCATCCAACCAACCAACATTCCACCCATTCATCTAATGTCTACCATCGACCCATCTATCCATCCAACCAACCATCCATTGATCGGTTTATCCATCTACCATACATCAACTATATAGCCATCTATCTAACAATCAATCATACATCCATCTATCTACCATTCTTCCATCCATCTATCCATCCATCCATCTACCAATCCTTTCACCATCCCTCCATCCATCCATCCATCCACCATATGTCCATCCATCCATCCATCATATGTCCATCCATCCATCCATCCATCCATCCATCCATCCATCCATCCATCCAACCATATGTCATATTTTTCTCTACATGTTTTTTTTGTTTCTTCATCAGCTGCTTTCATATGCTTTAGCTGTTCAGCATTTACAATCTCAGTCACCTTATAAGCTCACTAAAACTGTACCAGGATGCAAATCATTTGTTCAGCACTTTTAATTACTCACCGGAGAGATGTTATTAAGTTTGACTAATAGACAACCCACTTTTTCGTGTGTGTCTGAGTGTGTGTGTGTTTGTACAGAGCTCACAATTACTGCCTGAAGCCTTATATTTGATTAGCTATTGAATCACTGGCTTCAGAACTGACTGAGGGCAAATGCAACAAACGACGCGCCTTCAGGGTCCAATCAATCAATTGATAAAAGGCGTCGGGCCAGATCCGAGATCAGTTTAAATGCGCAGAGAGCTCCACACACTGCAGTTCGGATCACAGCGCTTTTGTCAACATTACTTTAAATAACTTCCCACCTACAGAGTGGAAGAGCTCTGCATTTGAGCAAGAGAAACTCTGTCCGTGGGGACAAAAAAGCACAAGGAAGGTACTTTATAAAGTTGTACAGCTGGTTTACTGCCAGGAGCTGAATCAGACGTGCAGTTTAATCCAGATATGAAACCATTTGCGCACTCTTTTTGGTGTAATATCGAGTACTGAAATGTAGAGTTGCAAGGATTTCATTCTGAGGATGGTTATATAATAGGTCTGTCAATCAATCGAATTATACTGATTGAAAAGTAATAAATATATCTGACTTAAAAATATGAGGCAAGTAGCTGCATTGGAGGTTTTAGGTTGGGTCAACTTTTCATCCTTTTTTAAGTTTCAAGAGTTCACACTTAGCTGATGATTTATAAAAGCTTGTTTGGCATGCCGTCCCGGGAGAGAGCCCCGAGCTCAAAGGATCCTCGAGCCCGGGGCTTCCTCCCGTTGGCAGTGCGAGAGGGGAGCCTGAGCTCGGTGGATCTCAGAACTCCCCTGCTGCGGTAGCTAAGGGAACACAAGGGGTTAGACAAATGCCTGATTGTTATACGTGTTGAATGTCTTTGGATGGTGGGAGGAAACCGGAGAACCCGGGGAAAACCCACGCGGACACGGGGAGAACATACAAACTCCTCACAGAAACACCCACCGGCCCTAAGGGACCAGGGCCGGCAGTGTTCTTGCTGTGGGGCTCACAGTGCTAACCACTGGGCTGCCGTGCCGCCCAATCAGAGGTAAAGGAGGAAAATAGCGGAGGAGGGGGGTTTCTTCCAAACGAATGTAAATGAGATGAAAACTGTGGTTATTTATAGTAGCTTAGGGCTCATGTGATTGGAAGATAATGATTAGCAAATACGGGACCGGCCGTGATAAATCATAAGCACGTGATCCTCTCGAAATTAGTTCATGAATAAACTTCACTTAATATGCAGTATAATACTGCTAAACAATAGCTTTGGTATCAGAAGTGGCTCATTTAAAAGGCGAAGGCCTCTTACACTTATTTTACCAAAATAAAATCTAAGCATGCCTTGATTTTTAGTTATTATTTAGGAATAGTACAATATGAAGTCATGGTGCAGTGGAAGAATATTTAATATTGTGTATGCCTCCCATGAGCTTGGAGGACTGCATCCAAGAACTAATATTAATAACTTTTGTTTTCCAAATGGAAAAAAGTTGGTTTGTTGGTTGTATGTGTTATATGCTTTTTGAAATGGTGCATTCCCCAGTCTTAAGCCTTGACGCATTCCCTTTAGTGCACGCGGCGAATGGTACGTCATCATGGAGTTTGCAGAGGTCCGATTTAAATGTGCGCGGCATGATTTTGTTTTGTTTTTTTTTGTTTTTTGAGACTCGAGTTAACAGTGCATGCACACTGCGTTTCATTTGAGTTGAATATAAATCACTTTGAAGAGATTTTGTTTGAAACAAGTACACCTGTACAAACATCAATATGATCCATGAGCATAGAGATAAGCCAATGATAGAGATGACCAATAATAGAGATGACCAATAATTCCTGGCTAGAAATTGCAACAGTCGTGGAAAAGGAGGAAAGATTTTGTTAAAAAGTTTGGAAAAACCTGAGAGATAAGTTTGTTAAAGTCAATAGAGGACATGGCAAAAGTGGAGACCCAAGTACACAATTACAGAATATGTTTGTCACACTCAAATAAATGTTTAGATGGATCCAATTGCGAATGAACAAAAAGTATTTATTGACACAGTCAAACTCAAAAACAAGTGCAAGAAATGAGTGCGGTGCTAGGGCAAGGAGAACAGGGCAGGTATCAGGCAGGATAACAGGCTCTAGAAGAAACTCCTCACGGTCCTTGGCACAGACAGAATAGCACACATAAGCACACGTAACGACCTGACAAGGACACACAGAAAACGTCGCCCATATATTGGCACGAATATGAGCCTCAGCTGGCGGACTCATCAAGCCAGCTGAGTGCCGTCATCACACGTGATCAAAACAGATACACGTGGAGAACAAAAACAAAACCAACCCACATGATCAAACAGACACTCCGGAAGAGCGCACAAACCTGAAACTGTGACAATGTTTTATCCACCGTTTATAGGATTTACACTGATGTATATGCTACAATTTTGAATTTAAAACATTTTAATTGTTGCAAAACTATATTTAACAAACAAATTATTTCTTTGAGAACTGGAAAGGAATATTTGAACCTATCGGTTAACAAAATACTGATGCCCTGTTTTTCTGGGCTTTATTGGTGATAATGATCTGTAATGTTGGACTCTTATTGCCTTTTTAGCATAAGTATAGAATAGAAACTAGTCAGACAGCAATGTCTGAATTGTGAAGCGGGCTGAATAAAAAAAAAAAAAACATCTGTATTTTTTAGTAAGGGTACTTTTTTTGCTTTTATTTTTTCGATAATAAAACATATTTGCAGAGCAACCCATGTTTATTAATATTTTAATAAATTTGAATAGATAAAACTGTCCGAGATTTGAACAAAAGCAAGTGATACATCAAAGTTTGGTTTAAAAAAAAATCTTGAATGGTTATAAAAATCCTTATAACTATTAAAAAAAATAATAAAAGCAATAAAAATAATTAGTTTAAAAATATTGAATGATATTACTGATATGACGTGTTTACTGAAACGTCCTACTTCTCTGTTTATCGGATTTTACGGTGGGTTTTTTGACCGCCCCCTGACGTTTTAAAGAATATCACAAGGGCGAATGCGGCAAGCATAAAAGCTTCGTACGTTTTGGGAAATTTTATGTTGGTGCAGCATCTGAGTGGTATTAATTACAGAGCCTGCATTAAGTTATTATCATTCAATTGTTTATTATTATTTTTTTTTGTAACACGTTATATTTTGATGGTCCATTTGAGTATTTGTAGACTGTCTGAAAAAAAAAAAAAAAAAAAAAAATATATATATATATATATATATATATATATATATATATATATATATATATATATATATATATATATATATTTTTTTTTTTTTTTTTTTTTTTCAGTTGCCAATGAGAAATAGCATATTGCGGTTATATAAATAAATAAGTAAATAAAGAAATATATATATATATATATATATATATATATATATATATATATATATATATATATATATATATATATATATATATACACACACACACACACACACACACACACACACACACACACACATTTATTTATTTATTTATTTATATAACCACAATATGATGTTTCTCATTGGCAATTGAATAAAATACAGGGAATATATTTGTGTTTCAATTCACAATTAGAACAGCTGTTCACTGTGACTTTATCCTATATAATTTCTGTTTAGAACATGGTGTTATCTGTTCTGACATACTGTGTTAAAGCATTTGTAAATTTGACAGTAAAATTACATTGTTTTGTTTTTGGTTGTGCTTGTGTGTAAAAGAAGTTAAAGCATTTTAAATTTGTGTTAACTGGATGCATTTTGTGTCAAAACAACAAGAAATGTGTTAATTGTATAGCCCACGAAGACGGATGTTGTGCTAACTGTGTTAAGAGTTTAGAAAACTTGTTAAATGTATTGATAAAAGTGTCATAGCAATTGTAAAAAACTGTAATATCTGTTATGTTGACGCGGGATCTGAGTGGAATTGTTTACCGCAAGCAAGCGCATGACCATGGAGCAGAGCTGAGCGTCACACCGCTTAGCTCCGCTCAAATGCTCTGGCGGCTACAGTGTACATCAGTTCAGTATGTTCACTGTGTTACATAACTGCCCCCTGCTGGCCATGTATTTCTTTTGTTAGACCATGTTGTGCTGTGCCGCAGTTTACTGCAGTGACGTGCGACATCACTTTAGATCACTCGTGTATTCTCAGTAGCCATCTCTGCAATGACTCAAATCACTTAATAGTCATCTGGAATGGCAAAGAAAGATTTCTTGCAGGACTCCTAGAGTTCATCAAGATTCTTTGGATTCATCTTCAATGCCTCCTCCTTCGTCTTACCCCATACATGCTCAATAATGTTCATGTCTGGTGACTGGGCTGGCCAATCTTGGAGCTCCTTCACCGTTTTTGCTTGCAGGAGCTTTGATGTGGAGGCTGAAGAATGAGAAGCGCTATATCCTGCTGAAGAATTTGCCCTCTCCTGTGGTTTGCAATGTAATGGGCAGCACAAATGTCTTGATACCTCAGGCTGTTAATGTTGCCATCCACTCTGCAGACCACTCGCACATCCTTATACTGAATGTAACCCCAAACCATGATTTTTTTCTTCACCAAACTTGACTGATTTCTCTGAGAGTCTTGGCTCCATCTGGGTTGCAATAGGTCTTTTGCATTTGTCATACTTGTCTGCTTAGTATCACTGGTAGCTAAACTACAGTACATTTCTTTGTGAATTGGGAATATGTTCAGCAGGTGTGATGCTAAATGTCACAGAGTATGAAATGTCACTGATCTTGTTCATTGAACTGCAGGCTAATTCATACTCTTGCCTGCTTTACTTCAGATCTTGTTTTATGTGACATTACAGCGGGTTTGTTCGTAAAGATGACCGGTTACTGATCTCAATACAATTTTAGAAAAGCTCTGCGTTCACAAGTTAACTAATCAACTAATATCAGAGACGGAAAATCTAATATTACAACACTTTGACGTGTTTGGATGATATTTTTTATTTTCACAAATGCAAAAAAATAAAAGCTGTTTTTATAAGTGAATAGTATTGTAACGAGGACACTGACACGGAGGGATCCATTATGCAGTATTTATTTATCAAGCTCTCACTCAAACACACAATATGCACCAATGTGTAAACACACATCAACAAACGTCTTAAAGGTATCAAGACTGGTGGTAAACGGACACAGAGGGATTTACCAGACATGGGTCAAAGGCAGGCTGCGTGAATCAGAGTCTGTGTATTAGGCTTGGGTCGTGGGCAGGCAGCGAGTATCAGAGTCCGTGTATCAGGCTTTGGTCGTGGGCAGGCAGCGAGTATCAGAGTCCGTGTATCAGGCTTGGGTCGTGGGCAGGCAGAAGGCGAAGCAGAGTCAGAAACAGGCTGGAGTTGTACACAAGAGATCAGGCAGGAACTAACGCTCAGTAATGCTGGCCGGGGCTAAACAAGACTTCGCACTGACTGAGTGTTTGGAACAGGCTTATAAAGGGTACGTGGGTCGTTAGCTTGATTCAGAACAGGTGTATGCACAATCAGCGTATGTGGATGATGTAATGCTAGAAGTCCGGAGATGGCGGCCTCTGCTGGCCAGCGAGGGGAATGAACTGGACCGAGTCGGTGACAAGTATACACAGAGATTTTTCTTTCTTTCTCTCTCTCGATTACAGAGCCTGCATTCATTTATTGTTTTAATTGTTTATTATTTTTTTTATTATATTTTAGTTTTATTTTGATGGGCCATTTGAGTATCAGTAGACTGTCTGCTTAATATCTGTTGATACCGCTCCTTCAACAGACATTTAACAGACTATGTTACCAATTCAAACCTTGCTTGGCTCCACACAGCAAGCCAGACCCGTAACAATAAATAATATTAAATTCAAATAATTTGATTCTAAATTAATGAGGAGCCCGGAGTCTCATCTCCCGTTTAAAAGTAAAGACAACAACAAAATGAATGACCAACGAAATAACGTAAAGCCAAATTTATTTGACGTATAGATATCAAAAAGGAGACAATAAAAAGCTTGCGGAGGTAAATGCCAAAATAACAAACAAAACTTAACAGCTAACTAAGTTTTTACCCTCTTACCTGCACATGAAATTAAACAAATAAAATAACATTCACTAACCTCCCTACTAACCACAAAACAGGAGGAAAAAGTAATAAAACAAAAAGGCACCCTCCTCAGCACACGTGTCTCCGTAATATCTCAAAGTCAACACTCAGCAATCACTTTTACCAATTTAGCAGAGTAAAAATACAACACAGTTTCTACTCCACAAGACAATCAAGAAAAGCCGGGAGAGAGGAGACTCTTCGAATGACGTTCCAGTCTGGTTTAAATTGTCTCCACAAACAAGCCGGCCTCCACGTGCTGGCTGGCACCTGATTCATCGCACATGTGCGACATGATGAACCCTATTTGGAGACAGAGGCGGGGAGAAGAGAACCACACGCAATACAAACACAAAAACAAAATCAAAAACCTCACTTCTTAAGATATTTATTTCTTTTTATATTATCATTTAATATTTAAAGAAAATACGTAACAGACTATAAGAAACTTTGCAAGTCACATGTCAATTTTACATGTCAACTTACACTAATCCTAACCCCAACCTAACAGTCTACTTATAATCTAATGAGAATTAGTTGACATGTAGATACAATGTAACTTAAATTCAACAAACGGACCATCAAAATAAGGTGTGACAATTTGTTTTAAAATGCAGCAAAAAGGTTTGCTGTCACTTTTTTACTCTAGTAAATCAATTTTGAATAAAAGTATTAATTTCTCTGAAGAAAAACATTTTATGGCATGAAATTCTGAATGATAGTGTGTCTGTCAAATACATCGTTTCGCTACATTCCTTCTTCCATGACGGGGTGCCATGACAAAATTCATCCCGCCACGGCTACATTACAGCTTCTCATTCAAAACATTTAATTTTTTTTAATAGCGGGTAATAACCTCCCCAAAATGTAATAAAAGATGAGTGAATTAAAACAGCGGAAACTTCCCTGTAACCACAGTAGTGCTGTGCATTATTTGTTTACCCCGTTAAGATTACGTACTGACTGGCTGACTGACAGGTGCGTGATGCGTGAGGCCAGCAAACAGGACATATAGCCGTTTCACTTTACTTCAGGACGCATTAATATCGCTCTGTAGGTCTATTAGAGACATTCATATATATTCCTAGCAAATCGAATAAATGTTGGAGACATACTCATTACATAAACGCACTAAATTGCTCTTCAGCAGCGTTTATTTGAGAGCGCACAAGAAGATCTGCGCGCTCTTGAAGCAGTTTATTTTTGAGGGGGCGTGCAAGAAATTTTGTGCACGAGCAGAGGAAATCGGCGCACGAGCAAAGAGATCTGCATGCTGTAGGCTATTACATAAATGTGATCTCGAATTGTAATACTGCGCTCTTGACATTTGTCAAGGCCACAGGTAGATCTGTGTAACAAAAGGCCTACCGCCACAGCTGGAAAAAATCCTAGAGGAAACACTGCAATATATTAATTTAATAAAATTTTATTATTTGTTAACAAATTATATATTTTTTACTGTGCACATATACAGTATATTATAATACATTCTTGAAAAAAATATTCTCATTTTTTATCAGTTTAGTAAATATTTTTTGAAAAAAATATACATTTATTTTGGGTAAAAAGCATTATTGGCACCAAAGTTTGAATTATAGTGTGCATATCAAATGTAAAAGATTGACTGCATTAATTAAATTGAAATATTTGTTTCTTTAGTTGTTACTAAAATAGTTTATTGTATGCATACACTCACAGGCCACTTTATTAGGTACACCTGTCCAACTGCTCGTTAATGCGGATTTCTAATCAGCCAATCACATGGCAGCAACTCAATGCATTTAGACATGGAGACATGGTCAAGACGATCTGCTGCAGTTCAAACCGAGCATCATAATGGGATTTAAATGACTTTGAACGTGGCATGGTTGTTAGTGACAGACGGGCTGGTCTGGGTATTTCAAAAACCGTTGATCTACTGGGATTTTCACGCACAACCATCTCTAGGATCTACAGAGAATGGTCTGAAAAAGAGAAAATATCCAGTGAGGGGCAGTCTTGTGGGCGCAAATGCCTTGTTGATGCCAGAGGTCAAAGGAGAATGGCCAGACTGGTTCCAGCTGATAGAAAGGCAATAGTAAATCAAATAAGTACTCGTTACAACCGAGGTCTGCAGAAGAGCATCTCTGAACACACAACACGTCCAACCTTGAGGCAGATGGGCTACAGCAGCAGAAGACCACACCGGGTGCCGCTCCTGTCAGCTAAGAACAGAAAACTGAGGCTACAATTCACACAGACTCACCAAAACTGGACAATAGAAGATTGGAGAAACGTTGCCTGCTCTGATGAGTCTCCATTTCTGCTGCAACATTCAGATGGTAGGGCCAGAATTTGAACAACGTGAAAGCATGGATCCATCCTGCCTTGTATCAACAGTTTAGGCTGGTGGTGGTGGTGTAATGGTGTGGGGGATATTTTCTTGGCACACTTTGGACCCATTAGTAATAATTGAGCATTGTATCAACACCACAGCCTACCTGAGTAATGTTGCTGACCATGTCCGTCCCTTTATGACCACAGTGTACCCATCTGAATCAGCGTGAATCATCTCAGACTGGTTTCTTGAAAATGACTATGAGTTCACTGTACTCCACAGTCACCAGAACTCAATCCGATAGAGCACCTTTGGGATGTGGTGAAAAGGGAGATTTACATCATGGAGATTTGCACATGGTCTTTTTCTTTGATGTGTGTACATATCCAATTTAAACATTACTTCTAGTAATTGATCTAACAAATGAAATGACATTTAACATTATATAAACATTCTAAAAAAAATAATAATAATATTTGAAAGCACAACTGATCCATCGTCAAGTCAGTCCTTAGATTAGTAAAGTGTGAAAGTGACCCGCGGGTGAAACAGCACTTGTGTTGAGCGTCTAAGCGGATGCATTTATTGCCAAATCCCCAAATAATCCCATAATCTCGAAAGCACCAAATTACAGCCGGATGATGCAAAACCAACAAACACGGCCTCTGTGTGTTTGTTTTGCACACATCTACACATTAACTCTGTGGAAGTGTCGCTCCATCATCCTCGGCTTTAGAAAGACAAATTGTGTGATTGGTGCGGATTCGTCGTCTGCCTGCGGGACATGGGGAATTAGCTGCGAGCTGCCACTGCAATTAGCATCCGCGCTGAAGCAGAGATTGATCAGACATCATTTCCATCCTCCGTACGGACTGTCAGATTCATCAGGACATCTCACAAACATCCATCTCACCCCACTTACTGTATTATTACAGCAAATCTTTATGGAACGAAAGCAGTTTGAGGACACTCAAGGACTTTCCGGCTTTCAAACAGCTCTCTTTTATTATTAATATTGATTGCACAGATTATTTTTTTTTTTGTACTAGTGTACATATTGACTTTATAGTTCATGCACGACTTCAATTTTTTTGTCTTTTTTCTAGTTCAGGTATCTACAAGTTCTTAAAGGTGATATTTATGGCGGCAAAGAAGTGGCACAGTAGGTAGTGCTGTTGCCTCACAGCAAGAAGGTCACTGGTCGATCCTCGGTTCTGTTGGCCTTTATGTGTGGAGTTTGCATGTTCTCCCAGCGTTCTTGTGGGTTTCCTCCGGGTGCTCCAGGTTTCCCCCACAGTCCAAAGACATGCAGTAGGTAGGCTAAATTGTCCGTAGTGTATGTGTGAGTGTAATGATCTGAGTGGGGATCGAACCCGGGTCTACGGTGTGGTTAGCAGTAGCTCTTACTAGATGAGCTAAGTCTGCAACTGGTGGCCCAAGAGCAGAGGAGGAACAAAGTTAGTCCACAACTAATGAATTTCAGTAAAATAATATAGTCTTTAGTCAGAGTTGAAATTTGACAGAGCCAGGGTTGAAAAAGTACAACAAAAATAGGAAAGCCGAGCTTCCTGAAAATACATACAAAATTAAATAGACACGGGGATCTCATAACAATCAAACAGCAAAATAGCAAGCAAAAAGTCTTGAGAACAAGCAAAAAGTCTGGAGAACTAGTGATGTGACGTTGTGCGCCGAGGCTTCAAAGCAGTGAAGCAGTGTACCGGAGCTTGATTCGTTTTGCCATCATCACGTGATCAGTGACGTCCGAATCTTCATTTTCGCCTTTACCCACGTGACTGCTTCGAATTTTGATTCAAAGGTTTAAACACCCTCATAGCAAAGTGTATAGCGAGAGAATTGGCGTCTATTACATACATTTGTTTCAAAGCACTGCACCAGTCCCACACACCAGTAATTAAACTAAACTACAATAGTATTTTTTAGTAAAAAGGTTTTGAACAATACTAAAGTGTATTAGCGTATCTTTAAAGAAAACCACCGCATATCGTAGTATTGTGTTTAACAGAGACCATCTGGTGAATCTGACCCTGAAGCATCGTTCACATAGCGTCCTCCTAGAGCACCCGCCTCCCAATCAGGAATCGCTGGTTCGATCCCTGCTTGGAGCGGGACTAATTGTATCATGATAAACTTTTGAATACCTTGGATTTTACTACAATCATCAGTTGTGTAATGTAATATATCTTGTGTAAAAACTACAGTAATTGAGTAATTTGTTTATATTGCTATTGTTGTATTACTACATGAATGAGTTGGTCAGTTGTGAACATTTGACATTATGGCAACACAGTGCTTTCCCACACTTTCACCAGAAGAGGTCCTCATCGAGCTCTGATTTAGAAAGCTTCGAGTAACGAACCTTTTTCCGATAAAATTGAGTCGAGCGCTTCACTGGTTCAGAAAGCTTCATTTCACCATCACTATTGAGAACAACTTAACTGGAAACTGGTCGAGGCAGCAAAAAGTTTAGTTCAGGACTGAACATAGAGCAGGATACAAAGCAGTCTTATATAGAGCAAAGAACAGGTGGTGGTGGTTACGCTGATTACAGGAGAGTTAAGAGGAACAAGAGTCACTACTGCCATCTAATGTTGAGGAGTATAGGGCAATATGTGCGCCCCCTGGTGGGTTGGAGGATGTGATAAAGTGCTGAGATATTACAGTGAGTATGTGTTTGTGGATGTTTCCCAGAGATGGGAAGGGCATCCGCTGCGTAAAAACACGCTGGATAAGTTGGCGGTTCATTCTGCTGTGTCGACCCCAGGTTAATAAAGGGACTAAGCCGAAAAGAAAATGAATGAATGATAAATATGACATTGGTTTTCGGAGATAATAATAATACTAATAAAAATAAAAATAATTCCTTACATTTATATACACTCAAAGCACTTTACACATTTTCGGGAGAAGTTTCTCATCCACCACTAGTGTGCACTGCACGACTGCAGCCACATTGCACCAGACCGCACACCACACACCAGCTGATTGGTCGAGACGAGCCAATTACCTTATGGGGATCAGGCCCATGCAGAGACTTTTCAAGAGGCATGTGCATGATGAAATACCTGAAATACCTTTTGGCTCAGCTTCTTCTTTACCATAACTTACCGGTAAATCGACAGCCTTACTACTGGCACTGCACCGATCCACCTGTCAATCTCACGCTCCAAGATACTTGAACTCCTCCACCTGGGGTAAGGACTTTCCTCCAACCTGGAGATGGCAAACCACCTTTTTCCGGTGGAACACCATGGCCTTAGACTTGGAGCCAGCAGTGAAGCCAACAGAACAACATCATCTGCGAATAACAGAGATGAAATCCTGTGGTTCCCATTCCGCACCGCCTCCAGCCCAAGGCTGCGCTTTGAAATTCCGTCCATAGAAACTATGAACAGAATTGGTGACTCATGTGTTAGCTCATGCTGAACCAGCCGTGGTCAATCATAAGCTCGTGATCCTCTCGAAATTAGTCAATGAATAAACTACACTTCTGTACAGAGAAGTCGTATTTTGATCTTCGATTGATCTTACGCACGTCTAACACATTCGCGTGCGTATGAATGGAAGTCTATGGAGCGAAAAGTGCAGTGTGACCACAGCTTGATGTCAAAAAAAGCATAGCCTGGAATTAATATCAGCCTCTGCATCAGCTGAGTGATCTGACATGATTCAGCAGTTGATATGTCACACTTAACACAATAAATTAACAAAAGATGCAATTAAACAGAGTGGCACTGAATAAATGTATAACATGTCAATCTTGCATTTTGCGTCCTAATGCGAATTTGAACAATTCTCAGTTGATGCTCAGTAACACATAGTAAACAATCTTCTGTTTTCACTTCCCCTAAAATAAAAAAGTCCTACAGACAAAATAAGTTAAATATAAGTGTAAAAGTATATACGGGAGTAAAAATGATCGTTGTTTTCTCACTAGGAAATGTTGTCGCTTATTAAACGCAGCCTGAGGCGTGGATGTTAATGATCTGAGAGCTGCATATGAGACTCTTGTCATGTCTGGATGAACGACCTAAAGGAGGCAAGCATGCAAATGATGAATGCGTGGCCCGTGGGATGTGGAACAGTCTGCTTTGTCTTCTGATTGGCCTGTTGTCCACCGGGATTTTACACTTGTGGAATTTACATGAGAACAAGGCTCAGGGTATGTCCATATCCATATACTGATCTCTAATTATTATGCTGCGTTTACACCAGACGTGGAACGCGCGGATAAATCGCGCTATTCGCTAGTAAATAGCCGCGTGAACATTTGAGTTTACTTGCTTCATTTGCACGTAAATCCCGCTTCATTCACGCGTCAAATCCTCTTCATTCGCACGTCAAATTCACTTCGGAACAGACACAAATTCACGTGATGGGCCGGGATTCTGTCTGCCCGGTTACTCTAGCTTCGTTGCTAAATGGCTAACATGGATTTTATGAAGAAAATAACAGTGTTTATGTGCTTTATGAAGACTGAAAAACAGTGTTGATACGTTTAGGGCTGTGTCTGACTCCACTAGATTCTTTCAGAGGTGCTTCTAACTGAGCCAAGCCCAGTTTGATTAACTTTTTGTCGGTGTTGGCTGGAGGATTTCCTGGAGGATTTCAGGTGATACGTCATAATCACGCCCCCACAAGAGTAAGTTCCTGATTGGTTAATGCCGCGCGAATGTCCGCTGAAGTTCACATTTTTGAAATCGAGCGATTTTCACAAAACGTGTGTCCAACGCGCAAAACGCTCAATCCGCGCCGCGCCATTCGCACGTATCTCGGCATTCGCACCGCGCCATTCACGAATTTCGCGTCATTCACGCGTATCGCAGGATGTCTATTTGCACGTTTGCATTGACTTAACATGTAAATCACTCGCGCTTGACGTGCGTTCCGTGTCTAGTGTGAACGGAGCATTAGACTATGCATATTGTAGATATACCTAGATTTATACCTAGAAGCATTTTCTAGATCACTGCCGGCTCCATGACCGATTTACCTGGCACATTTGTTAATGTTTTGACACATTTACCGGTGTCTAATCTTCCTGTCTTATGCTAATTTAATAGTTTAATTCATTCATTCAGCTTCAGCTTAGTCCCTTATTTATCAGGGGTGGCCACAGCAGAATGTACCACCAACTATTCCGGCATGTGTTTTACGCAGCGGATGCCCTTCCAGCCACAACCCATTACTGGGAAACACCCATACACTCTCTCATTCACACATGCACTTATTCACTATGGCCAATTTATTTCATTTCAACTCCAAACTGCTCTTTTCTCAGGTTTGACAGACGTCGCTTGATTCTCTGCAGCCACAAAAGCCTTGCTATATTGAAAACGAGAGCTTGCAAGCGTGTCGATAAAACTCTTTGCAAGTTTTTTTGGGGTGTGTGAGAGGCAAGAGGCCGATAAAGAGAGGGGGGGGGGAGCTTCAGAAAAGACTGGCAAAGCTTTTTCCTCTGCGCTCTGAAGCAGAGAGAATCACTAATCATTCCCACAAAGCCTGGAGTCAGCAAGCTCATTCTCTCTTCAATATCTCTTTTTGAGGTCGCGCCAGCGGTGAGGTTCAGATATCACTCGCGCACATCACTGCCCGACACATAATGGCCTCTGAGTGGATGTGCTGTCAGTGATCAAACTTTAATGAACATCTTGATGCAATCGTATGGGTACAACACTTGGTCTAAAAGCGAGGCTCACCGGAAAAAAACTACAGTACAGGCAGCATTATAAGAGATGCACCTAGGAGAGGATACTTTGTTTAGGTCACTATACATGGATCTTGATTCTGATTGGCGGATGAACATTCTAAGGGGTGCAGGTCCACATATACAGTAAGGGAAACAAGTATTAAACATGTCACCATTCTTCCCAAAAACATATTTCTAAAGGTGCTGTTGACTTGACTTTATATATGTATATATATATATATATATATATATATATATATATATATATATATATATATATATATATATATATATATATATATTAGTGCTGTCAATCGATAAAAAAAAAAAAACTAATTAATCGCACATTTTTTAAAAAATTAATCTCGATTAATCACGATTAATCACATTTAAAATACTGAAACTTGTAATTTTGCCAATTTAAATGTAAAATTAATGTAAACGCAAGAAAAAAATATTTAAATTCAAAATATTATTGTTCAATAGAATTTTTGTTTAACTTGTAACACAGATTTATTCATGTAAACAACATACCCACAATAAGCCATCAAGATCCTGGCTTGACAGCCATATTTATTACAGAAATTAAAACACAGGCATGTTAATGACATTTAAATTTCAAAACAATCAATGCCAATAAAGAAAACATTGATTTCCATGTTGAATTCTAAGTGGACTGCAAAAAAATGCCAAAATACAGGCATCGCAGATATGGAGAATGAAAAATTATAATAATAAACTATAGAATACAAACTGTTGCACTCATTGTAAAGTTTTATTGCTGTGAGTTGAGAACATTAGTTATAGAGTAGAAACAATTTTGCTTAATCCTCCTTTACATACATGCAAGTGCACAGAGACTCCCAAATGCCCGCAAATGAATGATAATTTTTTGCAAACCGGTCGTTAAATACATTGCACACCACTCTCGCCCCTACTCAGATACGTCGCTCACTCCAGCCCTGACACACCTTCAACGGGCCTGACACAGACACACACACAGACAGACACACACAACGCGCTGCAGACGTTTTGGCCCCAACGGCCTTCCATACTGGAGCGACTCCCCTCAGATTCAACACGCATGATCACGTTCATCAAATTTGCTAAGCGTCCTAAACTAAGCGTCCTAAAGTATTACTGTATTTCACTGTTCTGACACAACAGCGCGAAGCATACGCTTTCGTTGTGTTTAATGAGGAAACACGCTAAACTTGGAGGGCTCATGCTGAAAGGCAGAGTAATGCCTTGTCTTTGACAGCTCGCGACTTCACCAGACGTTCTGAGTACATTTACATAAGACACCAATCCTCCGATTTTAATATGATTAAGATAATACTCTAATTAAAATTCTACCGTGTAGCCTTCAAAGGAACCTTACCTTAAAGGAACACCGAGTCACGAAATGCGGAGGATTTTCTTTCTGTTCGCCATGCGGTATCAACTTACAACAGAGAGTTAAAAAATTAAACACCCGAAATTGCATGAAACTCTGGATAACTTGTGATGCAACTAATTGTTTTATACTGGAACTTGCCTTCAAAAAGTGCTTCCTTGGTCTTATCCACATTTATTGCATGACACACGTCCACCACAACAGGAAGTAAAAAAAACCTGCAACTGCGTTAATTGCGTAATTTTTTTTAACGCGTTAATTATTTGAAATTAATCGCTTGCGTTAACGCGTTAATTTTGACAGCGCTATTATATATTTTTAAAAAAAGATGTGCGTTTTTTTTTCTGACTGACTCTGAATATTCAAGAGTTTTTGTTAAAATTAAAATGAAGGAAGGAATAAATAAATAAGAAAGAAAGAAGGCAAAAATTAAGGAAAAAAGGGAAATATTTTATATACTTTCTTTCTTACTTTCTTTCCTTCTTTCATTCGTTTTTTCTTTCTTTTTTGACTTTCTTTTTTTTCTTTCTTTTTTTACTTTCTCTTTCTTTTTTGACTTTGTTTTTTTACTTTCTTTCTTACTTTTTCTTTCATTCTTTCTTTCTTTCTTTCTTGCTTTCTTCTTTGTCTTTTTTTCCTTTTTTCCTTAATTCTTTCTTTCTTTCTTCTTTGTCTTTTTTCCTTAATTTTTGCCTTCTTTCTTTCTTTTTTTCTTTCTTTCTTTCTTTCTTTCTTTCTTTCTTTTTTGTCTTTTCCCTTTTTTCCTTAATTTTAGCCTTCTTTCTTTCTTATTTATTTATTTATTTATTCCTTCCTTCATTTTAATTTTAACAAAAACTCTTGAATATTCAGAGTCAGTCAGAAAAAAAACGCACATCTTTTTTTTTTTTTGTTTCGCAAACCTCCCACCCGCAGGCCTCTCGCAGTAATGGCTTCATATATGCCACGAGGTGAAATATCCCTCGGCTTGCAACCCAATAAAATGCGAAAGTAAATTACATAACATTTCACAAGCTCTTTCCTGTAGGCATTGCGCTGTATAGGATCCCATACGGAAGCGGCTGTAATTCATTCAGCGTTTGCTCCCTGCGTCTGAGCTGGAGGTTTTATTGGCTGTAATTCCTCAGCGGAGAGAGAGACCGTAAGCAGCCGTTCACTGCGCTTTTCATTCTGCCGACGCGTTTTCAGCGGCTTTTCAGTAAAGTGGGAGTCCAATGAAATGCTGTGAAGGAGAATATGAGTCCAACTGGGTGTGGACGAGGATGAGCCGGAGAAACGGGAGTCGATCCCTCTAGAGATCGATCGCTTCTGCCAGGGCCAAAATTGAAGGAGAGGGAAAAAAATGGACACTTAAAGACAATTAGTTTGAGGTGAAGTAAACACACTCAGATTGATGGCTCAATTCGGAGAATGAGAAAAAGAAAGAGGGAGAGAAAGAGAGAGAGAGAGATATAATCATTAAATCATGAATCATTGTAAATATATCGATTATTATTATTTATTATCACTGTTTTAATCTTTAAAGGTTGAATGTTAATCGTTAAATGTACAGGCAATTTTATTTTATTTTTATTTATTTATTTATTTATTTATTTTTTAAAGACAGCTGTGAAACATAACCAGCTTTGTCTTTTTGTAGGAAACACACTTAAGATCTTTTTAGGGTAAGAGGTTTTTGAGTTAATGCCGTCTATAACTGAATGTGTGTCGGGAATATCAAAAACAAAACCGACTGAACCGCGCTCATTTCTGCCGTCCCCCTGGATATACAGCGCCCTTAGCATTTGCCTATGGTGCCTATGCCACGGACCGGCCCTGAGTTAGCTGAGTGTTGTAAATACTCGTGCTCAGCTCCCTCGCGACAGAGCGCATAGAAGATAAATGACGTCAGTACATAATAACCGGTTATGCTTATTACTGAACCGATACCTTATTGTCCGCGTCTGCATCGCGGTGCACCGAAGAAACAATTAATTTTGAATCCCCTAGTACACCTTACTAGTACAAAGTTGGACCAACTTTTGCCTTCATAACTGCCTTAAGCCTTTGTAGCTGTTTGATCACCAGCGATCTAACCACCATAGATTGCTGGAAAACATTCACATTCACACAAACTACAATCCTACCTCATAACGAACTACAGATTCAGTCATGCAACACACACACCTGCTCCAAGTCTCCACTGATTAGACACTCACGGCTGAAGCTGCTCATGGACTGATTCATGGGCTGTTTAAGACAGCACACACACATGCATTGTTGCTACACATACATTGTTGATGAGTCTTGTATCCTGTATGCAAACCCTACACCACTCCCAATAGCATTCTAGTTTCCTGCAATTTTACGTTTTCTAAATACTTCATTCTGTGTGATTTATTAGCTTTTTTTATGGGAGCAAAACAATAATAATGAATAATATAATTATTTCCGTACGTTTATATAGCGCTTTTCTGGACACAATGTTTGAGGGGAATCTCTTCATCCACCACCAGTGTCCAGCTTCCACCCGGATGATGCGACGGCAGCTATATTGCGCCAGACCGCACACCAGCTGATTGTATAGGGACGGCTAGGAGGCCGTGATAGACAGTAGGCAGATTTGGCCAGGACGCCAGGGTTAAACCCCTACTCTTTTTTTGAAGGACATCCTGGGATTTTTTACATCCACAGAGAGTCAGGTCCTGCGGGACCTCGGTTTAACGGTGCTCACTGAGCAGTCCCCATCACTATACTGGGGCATTACGACCCACACAGACCTCAGGTTGAGCGCCCCCCTGCTGGTCTCACTAACATCACTTCTGGCAACAACCAAGCTTTTCCATGTGGTCTCCCATCCATGTACTGACCAGGCACAGCCCGACTTAGCTTCAGTGGGCAACCATGTGAGAGTTGCAGAGAGCTAGCTGCTGGCACAAAACAGTGGATTGCGAAATGGGAAGAACAGATGAAGGTTTTATCTGTCAGTTGCTCAGACGTTTCATTAAATATACACATCAGCCATGCATTTCTAATGATTCTTTTTTGTTGTTGAGGTTTTTGGAGGTGCAGTTGCTTCACATCTGCTTACTTAACACACCATTAAAAACCCATAGACTTTGAGATCATTCTTAAATATATATTTTTTCACTTCTAATTATTTTTGTCGTGTCCCCATGAGGTCAAAAGTGTCTGCTATTGCGAATTTCTTAATAATATTATAATATTATTATTACTATACTATCATAATAAAGTGAAGGAACACACAAACAGACAAACTGGTTCTGCTATCTTATTGGGGACTTCCCATTTTTATACTATAAGTAGACTATATATTCTGAACACAATCTGCATTCTTACATATTATAAAATGATAATAATAATAACAATACTACTAATAATAATAAGGATGATGATGATGATGATGATAATAATACTAATAATAGTAATAATAATAACGAAGAATAGTAATGATAACAATAATGATAATTAGTAAATAAATAAGTAATAATTAATAATGATAATATTACAAAAATAATTATTATTATTACAATATTATTATTATTATTATTATTATTATTATTATATAAAAATACAAATAACAATAATACTAAATAATATTAATAACAGCAATAATAATACAACAATAATAATAGTATAGAAATATTAATAATCATTATCATTATGATAAATAATAATACTAATAATGAAATAAATAATAATAATAATAATAATAATAATGAAGAAATAATATTAATAATAATAATAATAAATAATAAAATTATTAATAATAATAAAATCAATAATAATAATAATAATAATGAAATAAAGAATAATAATAATAACAATAATGATAATAATAATAAACTTGATAATAATAATAATAATAATAATAATGATGATGATGATGAAATTAATAATAATAATAATAATAATAATAATAATAATAATAATAAATAATAATAATAAAAACAGCAACAATTTTTACAGTATGTCTGATAATATTTTTTTCTCTGGAGAAAGTCTGTATATAATAGGAGTGCTAATAATTCAGCAGGGGCTAATAATTCTGGCTTCAACTGTATATATAATATTGTATCAAATTATTAAGAAGATTTTAGTAATTCTGGTCACAAGATGTGCAAAATTAATTAAAGAGTTATTGTTCCAACACTTAACAAATGTGCAGGTTTTAACACATCAGAATATTCAGGGGGACGTGAAAGTTTTGTTAAAATTATTTAAAAAATGCTGGCAATTGCTGGGTGAGAAAATGGTAATAATCCTGCATCTGCATTGAACAATAACTGCTTGGCTTTTATAGCACCTGAACATTAAAACCAATGCAATGTGTTTGGAATGCATTTCAAGTTTTACAGAAAAGTAGATAACGTCTATTGTCACGTATTTCTAATCAGCATATAAATGGCTTAACAGTGTCACACTTCAGACTTTCAACTTTAATAAGTATCTTAATAGCATACAAAACCTACACACATCAGTTTCAAGTGTTTATCACCTCTGCTCCAAATTAGCTTTTTTTTTTTTTTTTTTTTACTTTAATTGCAAAATTTACTTAATCATCAATAAGGACTGTTTGTTCTCGACAGGTTAGCCACAGTTCATCCGAAGGCGGATTAATAATGATGAGAATTACTCTGGGGGCTTCTACTTGTTATTGTTCACTTTTAACAATTTCCTTTGACTAAACACCACAGAGAGATTTTTTTTTGTCAGACTGATTGAAGTTAAACCCTCTCATGCTCCTCAGTCATTTCTCCTTGACCCTCAGAGTTAATAATAATGTATAAATTATAAATTAACCGCTTATACTCACACAAATGCTGTCAAGCAAGCTAATTTTTAAAATAAATAAATAAATGAATAAATAAATAAAAAAATAAAAAAATAAAATTCCCCGTAGAATTCCCAACCCTCTCTCTTTTTTCATTTTTTCAAATAATAAACATTGTAAAAAAAATCGAATAAAAAATAAATTCATAATTAATAAAACAATTTAAAAGAGCTAAAATATTATATATATATATATATATATATATATATATATATATATATATATATATATATATATATATATATATATATATATATATATATTATTATATATAAGTGGTGACTATTGAAACAACCTCCAGATCTGACTTTAATTGATTGCATTTAATTTTCTATTGTCTATATTTACTTATTTTTTTCTGTAATATTTTCTATTATTTGTTAAATGAATATGATGCTTTTGTTGGCGTTCCTGTGGTTATGCCAACCAAATCAATACTATCAACCAATAGTTTTTCAAAAGCACTGATAGACCCCACCCTCTTCTTTCACTAATAACAACCAATAGTGTTTTCACAAGCACTGATCGACCCACCCTTTTCCGCCTTCTTCTAACCCAACTGATAGTGTTTTCAAAAGCACTGATTGACCCACCTTCCTCCTTCACTAAAAACAACCGATAGTGTTTTCACAGGCACTGATTGACCTGCCCACCGCCTTCCTCTAACCCAACTGATAATGTTTTTAAAAGCACCGACTGACCCGCCGACCCTCTTCCCTAAACCCAACTATTTATGTTTTCAAAAGCACTGATTGACCCATCCTCCTTCTTCTATAAACCCAACCACTAGTGTTTTCAAAAGCACTGATTGACCCATCCTCCTTCCTTAAACCCAACAGATAGTGTATTCAAAAGCACTGATTGACCCATCCTCATTCTTCCCTAAACTCAACCGATAGTGTATTCAAAAGCATTGATTGACCCGCCCACCGCCTTCCCCCAACCCAACCGATAGGGTTTTCAAAAGAATAGATTGACCCGCCCACCCTCTTCCCTAAACCCAACCGATAGTGTTTTCAAAAGCACAGATTGACCCGCCCACCCACTTTCTTAAACCCAACCCTTAGTGTTTTCAAAAGCACAGATTGACCCGCCCACCCACTTTCTTAAACCCAACCCTTAGTGTTTTCAAAAGCACTGATTGACCCATACTTCTCCTTCCCTAAACCCAACCGATAGTGTTTTCAAAAGCACAGATTGACCCGCCCACCCACTTTCTTAAACCCAACCCTTAGTGTTTTCAAAAGCACTGATTGACCCATACTTCTCCTTCCCTAAACCCAGCCGATAGTGTTTTCAAAAGCACCAATTTATCCGCCCACCCACTTCCCTAAACCCAACCATTAGTGTTTTCAAAAGCATTAATTGACCCATCCTCCTTCTTCCCTAAACCCAGGAACGGCATTATACCACCACATTGTGTTCATTTTAAAGACAAAATGCAGCCATAGGTACCTCTGGCTGCATAATATGTGATCTCTAGATATGTATGTAGGGGTACATTTTCAGAATGAGCCTATGTTGCTTTTGTTTTTTATTAATGACAATGATTACAGCTTTCCAATATTCTTCAGAATATCTCATTTCGAGTTTAACAGAAATTCATAAATGTTTACATCCACTTGAGTGCGAGTAAATAAAGAGGGAAATGTTCAGTTTTGGATGAACTATCCCTTTAACTGCAAGAAATGTGATGCTCTTCTTCAATCATGCATTGCAGCTAATATGACATCGTTATTTCGATATCAAACAATACCTTCCTCATCCAAAATAGATTTAATCAGCACCCGACACCCATCTGCCGCTGATATGGAAATGCGATGGGAGAGATAATGTGTGTGTAGGTGTTTGTGTGTGCAGCTCTAATGAGATGTGTGTGTGTGTATGTGTGCGTGAAGGTGAAGGCCAGCGAGGCTTGAATTTCACTGAACTGATGTGGTTTCTGTGTGTGTTTCCACCTCACAGCTTAAGGTGACGACTAACACACACACACACACACACACACACGGGTGGCATATTAAAGAGCTTTGCTGAGCAGCACAGATCTGTACCAGCCAAATCTGCTCAGGCGTCGCTTTATTGTCCGGTTACTCTGACCTCTGGTGCACAAGGACAAACAAACTCATGGGGAAACGTAAAGACAGAACATATAGTCCTGTGAACACACAGATTTTGAGATGTGTGTAAGTTTGTGTGTGTTTTATGTTTCTGTCAGACGCCTCACTGTGGGTTTTATGTATACATTTTATACATTTCTGTGATTTCTAGCAACTAAATCAATGACCTTGGCATCGCTGGCATGCTTTGACTGATGAGTTTGTTCTCCTTGTCGTTCAAACAGATGCAAAAATGGCAAGGTCATGAGGTCGATTATCAGTACATGCAAGATTTCATTAGATTTACACACTGTAAATAACATCTGTTAATTAACAGTTTCTGTATTTTGTGTCTGTTTATTTCTGGTTGTAAATGGCATTATGGGATGTTGATCTCTGCTCTGTCGACTTTTAATGTTGAAAATTAAACTCTAGAGTTTAACTAAGTGACTTTTATTAGTTTGACATTTTAGTAGTTTGAAATCCCATAATGTATAAGAATAATATATAGAGAAATATGTCTGTGAAATGACAGAAAATGTACTGGCAGCTTATTACAGGGTTTTCGTAGTGTAATATTCAACACCACCCCAGAAAAAATAAGACTGTAAACTATAAAAAATGTTATTAAAAGTTACTTTTTCCACAGTTTTAGGTTAAAAGTTGTCAGAAGACTAATCAAGATATTATAATATGATTCAAAAGGATAAATAAATGGGGAAAAAAAACTTAAAATAAAAACATTACAGTGAAAAAAAAAGTAAAATTTACAGTGAAAAACAGGCAGATGTGGTCGCCAGAACTTAATATATGGTGGAAAATACATTAATACCATAAAAATAGGGTAGAAAAATATAAATTATTAGTAATACTATATATATATATATATATATATATATATATATATATATATATATATATATATATATACATAAATATATACAGTTGAAGTCAGCATTATTAGCCCCCCTGTTTATTTTTTCCCCAATCTCTGTTTAACAGAGAGAAGATTTTTTTCAACACATTTCTAATCATAATAGTTTTAATAACTCATCTCTAATAACTGATTTCTTTTCTCTTTGCCATGATCACAGTAAATAATATTTGATTATATATTTTTCGAGACACTTCTATACAGCTTAAAATGACATTTAAAGACTTAACTAGGTTAATTAGGTTTACTAAGCAGGTAATTAGGCAAGTTATTGTATAATGTATAAGTTGTATAAGTTATTGTATAACGATGATTATTTTTGTAGACTATTGAAAAATAATTATCTTAAAGTGGCTAATACTTTTGTTATTAAAATGTTGTTAAAAAATAATAACTGCTTTTATTCTAGCCAAAATAAAAAAAAGACTTTCTACAGAAGAAAAAAACATTATCAGACATGCTGTGAAAATTTCTTTGTTCTGTTAAAAATCATGTGTAAAACATTTTAAAAAGAAGGGGCAAATAATTCTGACTTCAACTGTATATATACATACAGGACTTGACATTAAAGGGCACCTATGGTGAAAAATCTACTTTTTAAGCTGTTTGGACAGACATGTGTGTAAGTATAGTTTATATATTGTCATATTGGGGTGATATAAACACACCCAGTCCTTTTTTTTTCAAATTTAACAACATAAAAAGGGTGGACCAATTGGAGCGGTTTTCAGATCGACCGCAACTTTACGTAGGAGTGCGGTCCCCCCACCCACCAATATTGATTGACAGCTGTGCACATTAACATGTCTCCGAAGTAATGCAAAGCAATCGGGAATAAAAATTCTGTTCAGTTTGCTAGGATCATCAATCATCATCAGATGTGATCAAGAGTGAGTTTAACATAAAAACGTGTGCACGTGTGTAATGAAGTACAGCGATTCACTTCAGATTCACTTCATCAGCACAGCCGCGTGTCTCTCTCACTGTCTGTGTGTGTGTGTGTGTGTGTGTGTGTGTGTGTGTGTGTGTGTGTGTGTGTGTGTGTGTGTGTGTGTGTGTCTGCGCTATGTTTGTGTGTGTCTGTGTCTGCCTGTCTATATATACAGTTGAAGTCAGAATTATTTGCCCCTTCTTTTTAAAATGTTTTACACATGATTTTTAACAGAACAAAGAAATTTTCACAGCATGTCTGATAATGTTTTTTTCTTCTGTAGAAAGTCTTTTTTTTTATTTTGGCTAGAATAAAAGCAGTTATTATTTTTTAACAACATTTTAATAACAAAAGTATTAGCCACTTTAAGATAATTATTTTTCAATAGTCTACAAAAATAATCATCGTTATACAATAACTTATACAACTTATACATTATACAATAACTTGCCTAATTACCTGCTTAGTAAACCTAATGTCTGCCTGTCTACGCTATGTATGTGTGTGTGTGTGTCTGTGCTATGTGTGTGTGTGTGTCCGTGTTATGTGTGTGTTAAAGGCCCAGTGAAAAAAAACAGAAACAACCTTTTCCCAGCTTTAATTCAGACACTTCAAACAGCTATAATAAATACTCTGATGGGTGTTTTGAGCTGAAACTTTACAGACACATTCTGGGGACACAAAAGACTTATAATAAATATGAAAAAAGGGGGTAACCTATGTGCCATTTAACACCGGCTAACCCGCCAAATGCAGGTAGATTTCAGAGATGGCGGGTAAGAGCAATGGCGGGTGACTCCTATATCCACCTTGGCTGGTTGAAAATTATTTCCTGGATCATAATTCTCCAAAGCAGTGTTCGACCATAAGGATGGCCCAATAGGCAATAAGCCTGATTTAACTCGAGAAACGACTGTGAGTGTGTTCAGCAGCCGAGCAGATCTGAGTGCTCCAAATTAGCCGAGGTATAAAACACAGTCATAAAACCACAGCTTTCTTCCTCAGCGCTCAATTTAGCAACATACTCAGTTTTTACAGGAGGTCACGGTGAGGGCAGTGAGAAGCCATGCTTCCGTCTGTCACTCTCTCCACTTCCTCCTAATCACTCCATGCAAAGTTAGACTTCCAAAACAAAACATCTACAAAATGTGTCTGATTGGACGAAAGGAGTCAAACGCACGCGTCTGAATTGTGCTACTTCATGTTTGTTGAGAAAGTCCAAACCCAAATTAACTGATATAAAGGAGATTGTAAAATGTTACAGTGAAATTAAGACCACTTTACCAATCACACAGAGACATTTAAAATGACACCAAACATGAATATAGAGCCGCAAGATACACAATATTAAAAAACTTAGACATTCTGTATGGAGCTGCTCTGGTGGAGAAGGTAAAGTCCAGGACAACAAGGGGGGCTCAGGATGCATGATCGAGGCAACCTGAACAACTGGTTTTCTAGCTGATCTTCTTCTCAGATTAGAAAGTTTATTGTTTATTGTATAGTGCCTGAACTTGTCTCGTGTGGAGTTCCATAACAGTTCTCAGGGTTTAAAATTATGGAGAGATATAGCCACCCTCCTTACATATATATATATATATATATATATATATATATATATATATATATATATATGAGCAATATCACACGAGTAGCAGTGTGATATGGCTGTATATCGGCACTGGTGGGAGGCGTGCGTTGGCACGAGGCCGCAGGCCGAGTTCCTTAGTTCCCCCACCAGTGCCGATATACAGCCATATCGCACTGTTACGAGTGTGATATTGCGTTTATACAACAGTTTGACGACATAATTGTGTATATAAAAACAAAATAAAACATGAAGAGTCTCAAAAACCCTTTTGTATGAGGAACTACTTTCTTCCGGATTCAAATCATAAGCTGACAGTTAAACAGCTGAGCAAGCATCTTTTAAACTTCAGATCTGTAGTGTCTGCTTTTTGCTGGCTGTATGTGGGCGGAGTAATACACAAAGGGTAAAGAGGCTGCAGGAGTTCTGATATTGCAGAATATCGCACGGCTATCATAGTGAGGAGTCATCCCTAGTAGCAAAGAATTCTGGCCCAGATTTGGCATAAAGCTGGCACAGCAGGCATTCATTCGGCACTGGCATACAGCATGTGGGCCAAACATGGCCCGGGTTTGGCAGAGGTGGCACCGTTTTTAGGCCGCACACAAGATTTGGGCCAGATAAAAAACGTAGTATTTGGCCCAGATTAAAAAATTTGATGAGTGGGCCATGTGAGTTTGGCCAGTCTTGACCCACATTTAAAATACACTAAAATCATTTTTGAGTAAAGAAAAAAAATTCTACCAATCAGGTCACTTTGAGAAAAAGCGTGCCCATAGTGTGCCTAAAGCGCATCACTCCATGGGTTTATCCATTTCATTGCAATCGTGACACACCAACCTATCTGGCCCAGTTCAGGCCCAGTTATGAGTTATTGAGACTTGGCCCAGATATGGTCTGTTTGGCCCTTGTCTGGAAGCCAGATTTGGTCCAGTCATGTACCGTAATTCACTGCGGCATGTGGGCCAAGCAAAACCTGATTGTGTGGGCCAGAGCTGGGCCAGAGAAATTTTGCTATGTGGGATCATAAGGGTTAAAAGCAAGGAGCGTTTATTTTAGATTTAATGCTGCGTTATGAAATCTCTAGCAAAGTTTGGCATTTTTTTTTTTTTTTTGCCATTAGGGAAAACTAATTTAATTCAAAGGGAAAGCAGGTTTATTTTTCTCTCTCATTAGTACAGAGTCAATGGAGTTGTAAAAGAGTTGTGTCGTCTTGCGTAATGGAGTCTAGATTTGTTGCATGCTCGCTTCCTGCTAATACACACTGTCTACTTTGAGCAACGGAGCAAAACTAGATCGCTGCTGTAATAAACAATGATGTTGTGATGTAATGCACTTGCAGTATGTTGACTCTAATGAGAATGATCTCAGTTTGTCGTGTTGAGATGTTGTTGTCGCCACAATGCATGAAATCAGCTTTAAAATCTAGTTTGAGTGATGCGATGTGACAAAACTACATCGCTTCTTTTTCAAAACAATGAAGCTGTAATGTTGCACTTTTAAAATGTACTGTTCGTGGTTTTTTATTTTGTTTTTAATGTTGTTCATGATGATGGCTGGAAAGTTTGTCATAACAAATGCATTTTTTAGTAGTCAGTTTTGAGCACAAGACTTTAGAGTGCACAAACGACAGCAGATACTACCATAATAAGCTATTGAGGCTAAATGTGTGACTATCACAGGTATTGTTCCCAGAACGTTCAGTAACATTCCTTAAAAGTAAATAAATGTAATGTAATAATCTAATTAAATAAATAATATAAATGAATGAATAAAAAAATAAATGCATAAACTATAAAAAGTTATTGTAAATAAAAAAACAGACAATAAATAAATGAATGTATTAATAAATAAATAAAATTTATACAAAAATTAATATAAACTATACAAGTAAACAAACAAAATAAATAAATAAATAAGTAAATAAATTAATAAATAATTAAATGTGTAAATAATAAAAAATTATAAACTAACTAAAATAAAAATAACTAAATAAATGATAAATAACTAACAATAAATAAATTTATTAATAACTAATTAAAAATATTACAAAAATAAATATAAACTATACAAGCAAACAAAAATAAATAAATAAGTAAATAAATACATAATAAATAAATAAATACATAGCAAAAATACAAATAAATAAATAAAAAATGATAAATAACAAAAATAAAAATAATTTAATAACAAAATGATAAATAACTAATAATAAATAAATATATAAATAGATAAAATAGTATAAATTCTAATATAATTATAATTATAAATTATTATACTTATAAATGAGAAAATAAATACATTTATAAATAAATACTTAAATTCATAAATAAATGTATTTAAATATAAATGTTTACATGCAACATTAAAATGACATTTCTGCAACATTCGTGTAGAATTAATTGAACAGTTTTCTTGAAACATCCTTAGAACATTAGGTTGTTTTTGACGAATGTTCTCATTATTTTAATAGAAAAACATCCTTATAACATTAGTATAATGTTGTCAGGGTGACGCAGTGGGTAGCACGATCGCCTCACAACAAGAAGGTTGCTGGTTCAAGCCCCGGCTGGTTCAGTTAGCATTTCTATGTGGAGTTTGCATATTCTCCCCATGTTGGTGTGGCTTTCCTCAAGGTGCTCCGGTTTACCCCACAGTCCAAACACATGCGCTATAGGAGAATTGAAAAAACTAAATTGTCTAAATATAGCAACAAATCGCACCATACACGTCTTGCACCTTAATGCGCCGGGTGTATAAAAGGGTCCTGAAGCTTATTTTATTTGAAGACACTCACATATCATCAGAGCTGCAAATTAAACAATACATGGTGCTGTGTCTGCCCCAGGACAATGAAAAGAAGCTCAGAGTTACCGCCTACCTCACAGGTGTCAAACTCAGTTCCAAAAGGGCCGCAGCTCTGCACAGTTTAGTTCCTACCCTAATTAAACACACCTGATCAAACTAATTGAGTCCTTCAGGCTTGTTTGAAACCTACAGGTAAGTGTGTTGGAGCAAGGATGGAACTAAACTGTGCAGGGCTTCGGCCCTCCAGGAATTGAGTTTGACACCCCTGGCCTACCTAAATCGTAGCATTCTTCATCGCAGTTCAGGGCAAGGCATCTGTTGTTTTAAAGAGGACCTGTTATACCCCTTTCTACAAGATGCAAAATAAGTCTCTGATGTTCCTAGAGAGAGTGTGTGTGAAGTTTCATCTCAAAACACCACACAAATAATATTTTATAGCTCTCTGAAACTGACCCTTTTAGACTTTGATACTAATTGTGCCTTTTTGGTGACTGCCACTTTAAATTCTGCAAAAAAAATTTTAAATTATAATTTATAATTATAATTAATTTAGAATTTATACTATTTTATCTGTTTATATATTTATTTATTATTAGTTATTTATAATTTTTTGTTTAATTATTTTTATTTTTGTCATTTATAATTTTTTATTTAATTATTTGTATTTTTGTTATTTATTTATTTATTTACTTATTTATTTATTTTTGTTTGCTTGCATAGTTTATATTTATTTTGTATTATTTTTATTTATTTATTAATTAGGGGTGTCCCGATTTCGATTTTTAATCGAAATCGATCGAAATTTATGCTCAATTTCGATTATCGAATCAAAAAATAGAATCGTCGATGCTGCCACGCCCCCATGTCACATCAGCTTGGCTTGCCAAGCGGGAAAAAACAGGCTTGTTGAAGTCTGAAGTGCTTGTTAAACTGCAGAAGCAGGAGACCCGTCAACAGAACTTAAACCCTCTCCTCTTTCAATGAAGTCGCCGGTGTGTAAGCATTTTGGATTTCCAGTGAGTTATGTTGACAACGTTCGTGTTGTCGACAAAAAAACACAGTTTTGCAAGCTCTGCTATGTACGTATTACGTACGGTTCGTCCGATAGACAACACCGGCTTTGCGATCCTCCGCCAGCCCCTGTTGCAAATCTGCTCGTGAAAAGTACACACTCAGGCCCTGTTTACACTGTATTTTTAAATGGCATTTTAGAACGACAACGATTTAACATCCACAGTGACGTGTAGCATTTCTGAGCAGCCCTCTTTCCTTACTACCTCTGAAACATCACGTGACCACACAGACACAGACACACACACAGCCATATGAGCTCGAGACAGCAGGTCCAGGCAGTCAGAGGACTGCTTCAATCCTTCACTCACTTGTACTTAGTCATTTTAGCGAACACCTCAGATACTGTTAGCTGGTTCCTGTTGGTTGTGCGTCTTGTCTTATAACGACACAGATTACTGCCTATTCACGAGTCCCGCAGAAAAAGTGATTGACAGGTGGTAATTATGTGTGTAACTTGCCTTTATTCATTTACTGCATGATTTGTTTATCAATAAAACAAAGACCATGCAGGTCAGGTAGTTTAAACGGTAGGCTACAAATAATGAATTGGTCATTAATTAATTATTTATAATCGAAAATCAAATCGAATCGTGCCTTTAGAATCGAAAATGTAATCGAATCGAGGATTTGGAGGATCGTGACACCCTTATTATTAATACATTTATTTATTGTTAGTTATTTATCATTTTTATTTTAGTTAGTTTATATTTTTTTTCTTTTCAGAAGAGGGTGGAGCTACAAATACCTGTGTGTCAGCATAGTGGCAGATTTAAAACAGGACTAATGCTCTATGGTAACTCGGTCCCGAAGAGCCAGTGTCCTGCATAGTTTAGTTACAGCTTCTTTCAACACACCTCCATGGATGTTTCTAGTATACCTAGAAAGAGCTTGATTAGCAAGTTCAGGTGTGTTTAATTGGGGTTGGAACTAAAGTATGCAGCACACAGGCCCTCCAGAACCGAGTTTGGACACCCCTACCCTATGCTAATGAGGGAGAGATGATCACAAGTGGGCGGGGCTTTTTCTCTCTGATGACACATACAAAGAGAGAATGTCAATCAAAGTGTTTCTGCAGACTTTTTTTATTAAGTGTAAATAAAAAAATTGAATTAATTAATTTTAAGCATTAGTGGCTCAGTAAATTCACACACTGTTGCCAGACAGCTGTGTTTAAACCCCTTATAAAAGTGATTTTTACATAATAGGTCCCCTTTAAAGCACCATATCATAATAAAACCTTCTCAAGTCTCTTTGTGTGATAACAGAAGCAGTTTCTTTGCATGCTTCTTTCCTGCAAATTAAGGAAAAGCAAACTGAAATTGCATGGACAACAAAATGCCATTCCGTTGAATTTACTCTTATAATAAGCAGCAACATTGCATCATTGCATTAGACTGCAATGCTACATTGAACCCAAACAGACTTCCAGTATTTCATCAGTGTGATGTCACATGCTTGCTCGGTTGACAGCTAATTGGATTGAAATGCTGCTGTGCGTATTTGCATGCACACAATGCAGCATGGCAAATCTTGATTTTTCCGATTGTATTCCACAGAATCGTGATGCACACATTCGCAGCGTACTGTAGCTTTGTCGATTATGATGGTGGAAATCTCATTTTGTCACAGATGCTTTTATGTTGCAGTTCAAAGCAAGTGCAATGCTAAAACACCAGGATCCTTTCCGTAATAAACAATAAAATCACTTTGTGACGGATCAAATGTGTAGGATCACAATGGCTCTGTTGTATGACTGCTTTAGGCAAACTCCAACTTGCATGACCAATCAAATGCATGTGCTTTTGCCTATATTTTTGTGAAACCACCTAAACATTTTTCCCCAGTTTCTTTTTAAAGGAATGAAGATTTTTTCAAAACATTTCTAAACATAATAGTTTTAATAACTCATTTCTAATAACTGATTTATTTTATCTTTGTCATGATGACAGTAAATAATATTTTACTAGATATTTTTTAAGATACTAGTATTCAGCTTGAAAGAGACATTTAAAGGCTTAACTAGATTAATTAGGCATGTTAGGGTAATTAGGAAAGTCATTGTATGATGATGGCTTGTTCTGTAGACTATCTGAAAAATACTGCTTAACCCTTAAAGACCTAGAGGTATTTTGTGGGCACCTAATAGGCCTATATTATTATTTTTTTAAAAGCAGTTTTTATTTTTATTTTAGCAGTCAGCCTCAAGTGTCATATATCATTTTAAACAGGAGAACCTGAAGTTTCAATCTGTATCATTTAAAGGTCCAGTCTAAAAAATTGTTTGGTCCAAAAACATATGAACAGACAGAAAATATTCCAGAATTTTCCAGAAACGATTTTAAAAAAAGTGGCATTTTCTAGTTGTTACAAACAAAACCTTATGAAGTTTGTTTTTCTTTCTTTAGAAATACATGCTATGATTTTTTATACTTCCAAAATAAATTTTGTCTACATCCACCATTCCCTGAGCAAGTTATAGCAATTAATTTCAATGTTATTCCAAGGCGTTTTTCAATGGGGGAAAAAATGCATTTATTTACTGACAATGTATTTGCCCAAAAGTTTTGGGAATGAACTAAACAGAAAAAAAATGTTACAAAATAACAGAACAGTGAAGCAATTTTGACTTTTTCCAAATAATATATTTTCAGTTACTATAAACAACACCACTTACAATGAACAAATAAAAAAATAAGAAAATAATAAATAATGCGTCAAAGTCCAAATAAACATGGTGCAAATCCTCAGTAAAAAATAGGTATAAATATTTACTATACTATAAATAGTTACATAACTAAACTAGATTCAATATGGACCATCCTTAGGTTTTATGTGCCAGCATGGACATGATTGTTTATGGATATGGCTGTCTGCAATGACAAGACAAACAGCTGCACCTTCATTTGCGTCTTTTGAAAACAGCAAGAGCAGCACTTCGTCTTTGCTGTGTCACTGTTTTGTCATGTTTCTGTGCTGCTGTACATGCAAAAGTACTTAGTATGAGAATTATTTCATGCAAAACTTTTTTTTTTGCGTTTTATTTAGCCGCGCGTAAATGTATGCCTATCTCTCATTCCGTGTTGTTCAAAAAGCTCATTGTTGGTCCAGAAAGCGAAACCTATGCTTATTGGTTGAGAGATTGTCAGTTTGAACCAATCTGGGCATGGAGGAGGGACAATGCATCAATGTATCATGTCTGGTTTGTCCGGAGACACAGTGACGAGCGTTTCTTTGTCAAATCAGCGTTGTCAAATTTTGATGACGTAACCGCACTGATTCCGGAGCCTCTGAAAGTCCGAATGTTATGTGATACAGCACTGGAAAGCTGAGATTCTCTTCTTTATGCCAATCTTTGAATTGTATGAATCGGATCAGCGGATCAAAAGTTATTAAACATTTAAGAGCAATACTTATTTTTAGCCGCGGGCGGCTGTCTCTGTCTTTAAGGGTTAAGGGGACTAATATTATTGACCTTAAAATGGTCGTCTTTCGTCTTTCGGATGAGACGTTAAACTGAGGTCCTGACTCTCTGTGGTCGTTAAAAATCCCAGGATGTCCTTCGAAAAAGAGTTTGCCCATTGGCCTCGGTCCATCATGGCCTCCTATCCATCCCCATATCATAATTGGCTTCATCACTCTGGCTCCTCTCCACCAATCAGCTGGGCCCTCATGTATCAACGCTGCGTACGCACAAAAACTTTGCGTACGCCAGGTTTCACGCTCAGAATCGCTCATGTTTGGATTTACTAACAATTAACTGGACGTGGGAATTTGTTCACAATTTAATCGTACACAATTTATATCGCAGATGAACAAAATGTCAGATTTTTCCAACATTTATTCGAATATATACTTACTTTAGGCTTTCGTTTTTGATTGTTTGCCACCAGTCTCGACCGTTCTGCCTGTTTAACGAATTATGCTTTGGATTATATATGTATGAATGTCTGCTCCTGTTTTGACCCTTGCCTGTCTGACTACTATTATAACGACCGTGATTAGAGCTGCACGATTCTGGCTAAAATGAGAATCGCGATTTTTTTTGCCTAAAATAAAGATCACGATTTTCTCATGATTCTGTAGATGTAAAATAAAGGTTAATATGAGCGGGCTATTATTATTCTTATTCTCAAACATGTGGTAAACAGCAATAGGCTTTGTGCAGCTATACTGTGGGTTAAAATGCTAAATTTTGTATTGACATGGAATGGTGGACTTGAACAGACTTTAGATTTGTCCTGGTCATTAATGCAGATGATAATTCTGATGTTGAATTATTGTGTTTGAGATATATGCTTACAATCTGTCAGTTTCTGCTTAAAATCTGTCACTGACGTGATTTTCGTGAATATAGAAGACTGGGTGGGTATTTTTGCATTTTGGCGGGTTTTGGGCTGGAATCAGTTAGCTACATCTGGCAACACTGTGTGCGCTTTCGGTTTCATTTTCACTGCTTAGAGTGGTTCACTTCCCACGCGGCTCCCAAACAGTCACTCTTTGCCACAAACTGATTGTCATTTACAACTTTATTGCCTGTTATTCACAGCATATGCAGGTTCTGTTCACTAAAGTAGGCTTCAGAGGTGCGCGATCGCCCTCTCTGTGGTAACAGCTGACGGTCAGCTCATGTCACGAATGATTTTGCGGTTGTAAATGCATTACATGAAAACAGAAATGAAATTTTTGGGGTGAATTATATCTTATAAATACAGCATGTGACTCTTTCAACACCATTTGAAGGTGTCTATGTTGCTGAACAACGTATGTAAAACAATGTGAAGGCTTGTGCGGCCACCTTTGCTTTTCTCCTGAACTTGAAAATATGATTGGCAGGATCGTAGAAATGCTGGATTAAAATCGTCTAGGGGATCGAATCGAGATCGTGATCTTTTTACGATTAATTGTAACTGTAACTATATTAACTATAATGACTGTGACCTTGTTTTGTTGCTTACTTGCAATCACTCGCTACTACAGTCATTCATATCAAGTGGCATGTTTATCAAAACTGTGAAGCTGCACACTTTCCATGTGACATTTCAGTTTTAGGTTGTAAGGGAGCAGTGTAGATTTGGCCTACCCAGCTACATCATTGGTAAACTGAGAGCATGTGTGTGTGTGTGTGTGTGTCTGTGTGAGAGGATTATGGGCATATCACACTTTGATCCTGATTACACTGACTGATCAATACAGGTGTCAGCAGTACCAAATCCCAACCACCCTGATAGAGTCTCACACACACACACACACACACACACACACATAGACACACACAGATGCTGCAGCAAAGCTTCAATTAATCCCTCTACCGCAACCGTCTAACACCGAGCCCGAGGCCAAAAAACCATCTTTTGAGTGCGCATGTGTGTGTGAGTGCATATGATAGAGCGAGAGAGACACAGATAAAAAAGAAAGAGAGCGAGAGAGAAAGACCCGAAGACAGCATGAGTCATTTAGTGAGTCATTATAACCTCAGGATACTACTTTTATGCAGTCATACGTCGGGGAAAATAATCTCTCAATAATAATCAAGCCTGTCGTTATACTGCGGTAATCGTGCTCTTTTTTGCTGTATCGTTATTATCGCCGAGGTGTTTTTTTGGCTCTTGAGGGCTTAACCTCGGCTTAACTTGAGTTCTACCTATCCTGGTAATTGCCACTTACATAATACGCACACATTTTTTTTTTTTTTGCTTGCAGCTTCGGGTAGAAAGTGTCTGGTAGGAGTGTTAATGTGAGGTAAATCTTAAAAATATGATCCTGTGCTGCGCAAGGAAGATGTTTATTGTAGAGAACGTAATCATTTGAACTAAATACAGCTCCACACAGGCATACATTTTATGACTGTTAGTGGATAAAGGTGCTTTTAGGCTTCGTGTCCATTGTAGCATTTTTTCTCAATTTTAGCTCAGCGTTTTTGAGTTTTAGCTACAGTTAGGTCCGTAAATATTTGGACAGCAACATAATTGTAACATTTTGGGTTCGATACACTAACACAATGGATTTGAAATGAAACAAACAAGATGTGCTTTAACTGCAGACTGTCAGCTTTAATTTGAGGGTATTTACATCCAAATCAGGTGAACACTGTAGGAATTACAACAGTTTGCATATGTGCCTCCAACTTGTTAAGGGTCCATGAAAAAAAAAAAAACCCAAAAATTGACCTTGGGGCTGCTGGAGGCAGATTCTGGGTGAGGCTAGGCCCGCATCAGGTTTTCCACAAGAAATTAATTATATTATTAATAATTAATTTTTAATTTGTCTTATTTTGTGTAAAAATAAATAAATAAAAACACTTGAGAAGAATGGAATTTTTAGCACAAAATAAGAAAATATAAATTACATATAAAATATAAAAATACAAATTAAAATATAAAAAGAAAATAAAACAATCTGTAATAAATAATAATAATAATAATAATAATAATATTAATAATTAGATTTACTGTTATCCGCCATACTGTTGTTACAGAAAAAGAAGTAACACTGTGTTGTTGTCATTTGTTTTGTTTGTATTCAATTCAATTCAATTCAGCTTTATTTGCACAGCGCTTTTACAATGCAGATTGTGTCAAAGCAGCTTCACATAAATGGTCATTGTAATTGGAACAGGGTTGTTCAGTTTTTAGTGTTTAAGTTCAGTTCAGTTTAGCTCAGTTCAGTGTGGTTTAATAATCACTACTGAGGGTCTAAACACTGGAGAGCAAATCAGCGGAGAGGGAAAAAAAACTTTACAAATTGGCGAAAGTGAAGAAAAAACCTTGAGAGAAGCCAGACTCAGTTGCGCACCACCATTTTAATTTCTCCGCTGGCCAACGTCTTGTGCAGAGCTGCAGTCTTAGTGGTGGAGGCTGGAAGCTGGGCCTCAGCGAAGACTCGTCTGTCCCTGGAGCGTCACAGGAATCAGTCTAATGCTCTCCACTGCTCCATGACCACCGCAGCAGCTGCTCAGAATACGGCCTGGTCCAGGGTATGGAAACCTTAGGATCATCTCGTCTCTAGTCTTAAATCGAATCAGTGACTCTGCATAGTCTGAGGACTATGGGATAAGTATCCCAAGGTGGAAATGGAGAATAAAGAGAATAATTAGCGTAGCTGCTGGTTATGGTGTATATAAACTAGATGCAGAAACCTATGTGGAAGCCCACTAAGTGATGCACTAAGTGTACGCTTTACTAAACAGATAGGTCTTTAATCTAGTTTTGAACTGGGAGAGTGTGTCTGAGCCTCGGACGTTATCAGGAAGGCTATTCCAGAGTGTAGGAGCCATGAAAGAGAAGGCTTGACCTCTTTTACTCGACTTTGCTATTCTAGGTACTACCAGAAGCCCTGAGTTTAGAGATCTTAAAGAGTAGGTTGAATTGTAGCGAGACAGTAAATAGATAAACAGGAGCTAGATTATTTAAAGCTTTATAGGTAAGAAGCAATATTTTAAATTCAATACGAAATTTAACTGGCAGCCAGTGTAAGGAGGATAAAATTGGGGTGATATGATCATATTTTCTAGACCTGGTAAAAACTCTGGCAGCTGCATTTTGTACTAATTGAAGTTTGTTAATAGATTCTGGGCAGCCAGCAAACAGTGTGTTACAGTAATCCATACTAGAAGTCATAAAAGCATGGGCTAGCTTTTCTGCATCAGAGATGGATAGCATGTTTCGTAACTTAGCGATATTTCTCAGATGAAAGAAGGCAGTTTTTGTGACATGGGATATGATTTTCAAAAGTTAAATTGCTGTCTAATATGACACCCAGATCTTTTATAGTAGAGCTAACGCTAACTTTGTAGCCCTTTAATTGTAGATTGAGTTGCGAGATCTGCTGTGCACAGGATTTAGGCCCAACAAGTAATAACTCTGTTTTGTGTGAAAGAGAATGAAAGAGAATGCATGACGACGCTCACTGAGCAGTTTAGATTACCATCAATTTTTTTTTGTACATGTAAGCATAATGTACATACTAAATTTTACCATGGGGCTGGAATGAGCGATTTTTGAGTAAACTAGCTCTGTGTGTATGTGCGTCTGTCTCTATATGAGCACACAAGCCACCAACCTACACTGCTCTGGAAGTTTCTTTTAGCAGAAATCCATCAGCTGGGCTCTTCTGCTCCAGCAGCCATCACTCAATAACTCCCCAAAGTCCACTGCATGGCTTCATACACTTTTATTCCAGATCTCTCTCTCTCTCTCTCTCTCTCACACACACACACACACACACAGAAACAAATGGACATAAACACACGTTGAGTTTTAATGTTTTATAAGGTCTTCCTATAGATGTAATGATTTTTATAATGTACAGACTGTGTTTTCAGTCCTCTTTCCCCAACCTTACCCCTAAACCAGCCCTCACAAGAACATTCTGCTCTCTTACATGTTCAAAATACTTAATTTTGAATGATTTATAAGCATTTTTCTAATGGAAACCAATAGATGTCCCTACAAGGTCAAACATTGCTTGTATTGCTAAAATTGAGGGGACACAACATGACGAATACAGGGTTTACACACACACACACACACACACACACACACACACACACACACACACACACACACACACACACACACACACTCATGGACACAGACACAAAGATACACATACAGACATGCACATGCTGACACACACAAAAACAAACAAGCACACGGACACATGGATGCAAACACACATGCTGGGTCTTAATGTTTTATGGGGTCTTTCTATTGACATAATGATTATTATTTTGTACAGACTGTATATTTAGTCCTCTTTCCCCAACCTTACCCCTAAACCAACCCTCACAAGAACATTCTGCTCTCTTACATGTTCAAAATACTTGATTTTTTAATGATTTATAAGCATTTTTTCTAATGGACACCAATAGATGTCCCCACAAGGTCAAACATTACTTGTATTGCTATAATTGAGGGGACACAACGTAACGAATACAGGGTTTACACACACAGACACTGATGGACACAAACACCCACAGACATGCACAAGGACATGCACATACAGACACACACAAAAACAAGCAAACACACGGACACATGGATGCAAACACACATGCTGGGTCTTAATGTTTTATGGGGTTTTTCTATTGACGTGATGATTATTATTTTGTACAGACTGTGTTTTCAGTCCTCTTTCCCCAACCTTACCCCTAAACCAACCCTCACAAGAACATTCTGCTCTCTTACATGTTCAAAATACTTGATTTTTATTGATTTATGAGCATTTTTCTAATGGAAACCCATAGGTGTCCCTACAAGATCAAACATTACTTGTATTGCTATAATTGAGGGGACACAACGTAACGAATACAGGGTTTACACACACAGACACTGATGGACACAGACACACACAGACATGCACATACAGATACGCACAAAAACAAGCAAACACACAGACACATGGATGCAAACACACATGCTGGGTCTTAATGTTTTATGGGGTCTTTCTATTGACGTAATGACTTTTTTTTTTGTACAGACTCTGTTTTCAGTCCTCTTTCCCCAACCTTACTACTAAACCAACCCTCACAAGAACATTCTGCAGTCTTACTTGTTCAAAATACTTAATTTTTAATGATTTATGAGCATTTTTCTAATGGAAACCAATAGATGTCCCTATAAGTTCAAACATTACTTGTATTGCTAAAATTGAGGGGACACAACGTAACGAATACAGGGTTTACAAACACAGACACTGATGGACACAAACACCCACAGACATGCACAAGGACATGCACATACAGACACACACAAAAACAAGCAAACACACGGACACATGGATGCAAACACACATGCTGGGTTTTAATGTTTTATTGGGTCTTTCTATAGACGTAATGACTTTTTTTTCGTACAGACTATATAATTAGTCCTCATTCCCCAACCTTACCCCTAAACCAACCCTCACAAGAAATTTATCCAGTCTTACATGTTCAAAATACTTAATTTTTAATGATTTATGAGCATTTTTCTATTGTAAACCAATAGATGTCCCTACAAGATCAAACATTACTTGTATTGCTATAATTGAGGGGACACAACATAAGGAATACAGGGTTTACACACACAGACACTGATGGACACAGACACGCACAAGGACATGCACATACAGACACACACAAAAACAAACAAGCACACAGACACATGGATGCAAACACACATGCTGGGTCTTAATGTTTTATGGGGTCTTTCTATTGACGTAATGACTTTTTTTTATACAGACTATATAATTAGTCCTCATTCCCCAACCCAACCAACAAACCAACCCTCACAAGAAATTTCTGCAGTCTTACACGTTCAAAATACTTAATTTTTTTTTTTATAATTTCCAGGTGTTTTTTATCATGGAAAACAATTAAATGTCCCCACAAGGTCAAAAATAACATGTAATGCTGTATTTGAGTCGCCACAACATAAGAAATACAAGACAAACACACACACATAAACATGCATATACAAACAAACACACACAAACAAGCAAACACTCAGACACATGGATGCAAACACACATGTTGGGTTTTATTGTTTTACAGGGTCTTTTTATAGACGTAATGATTTTTATTTTGTACAGACTGTATATTTAGTCCTCTTTTCACAACCCTACCACTAAACCAATCCTCACAAGAACATTCTGCAGTCTTACATGTTCAAAATACTTAATTTTTTAATGATTAATCAGTGTTTCACTCATGGAAACCAAGTAAATGTCCCCACAAGGTCAAACATTACTTGTGTGCTACACTCACAGAAATAAAGGTACGCGAGCTGTCACTGGGGTGGTACCTTTTCAAAAGGCACACATTTGTACTTAAAGGGTCCATATTGGTACCTCAAAAATAAATATTAGTAGCTAAAAAAAATTATAAGGAACACTATTGTACTTTTTAAGGGTACTAATATGTACAGGGCCGGAGTGGGACTCATTTTCAGCCCTGGAGTTTCAAGCCAGACCGGCCCACCTCAGTTCACGACTGATTCCAATTCAGTTACTAATGGCACTATCACGTCTTTTTCAAGAAAACTGCTGCTTTACAAATTCAAATGTTCAACAGCCCTAACTGTATTTTATGTCTTAACAATAAAATCTGAAAAAAAAAAAAAAAAAAAGATTTTTCATGGGAGATTCGATCACAGATCTATACCATTTAAATGCAATGTGCTTACCACTGGCCCACATTGGTGCTATTACAGTGAGAGTAAAAAATAATTAATGACTTGCGACCCTTAAGACACAGCACTACTTTCTTTTGATGGCTCAATCTTTTTCTCCTATTTTTAGATTTCTGATCAAGTTATGTCAGATTTATTAATGTAGTGAATCATTTGATTTTCATTGAGCAGGTGTTTTATTCATTTTATTCGATTTCTTATATTCACTAAGGTGCCGCTATTTGGGGCGATAGTTGCATTACATCATCATCATTAACGTTAGTTAACCTGCAGGTTGCATTTTTCTCACGGGGCTGCGAGAAAATAAATAAAAAGAGCGTCACTACGGTAAAATAATGATTAAAAAGAGTAAAGCTATGGTCAAAAAAATAAATAGAAGAAAAAGTGTGACTGCTGAGAGTGCAAGCAGCTAGGGACACCGGCCCTCGCGGCCAAAAAACAGACCGGCCCACCGGGAATTCTCCCGGTCCTCCCGATTAGCCAATCCGGGCCTGAATATGTACCCTTGCGGTATTAATATGGACTTTTTAGGTACAAATTTGTACTTTTGGAAAAGGTACCACCCCAGTGGCATCTTGCGTATCTTTATTTCTGAGAGTGTATACTTGAGGAGACACAAGGTATAGGAGTACAGGGTACACACACATATTACATTAACATATGAAAGCTAAACTGTGCACCGATGCACAAATGTACACGAACACATAAACAAAGAATACATAAACACAAGAAGAAACACAAACATAAACAAACGATGCATAAACACATAAACAAACACTTGCACACGGGTAAAGAAAAAGAAACTGCAATGAATGTAAAGGCTGCTTGTGAAGCTCTTATCTTTGACGCGGCTGCTGAACGAGTCTGCCCTACTCTTCCACTTGGCCGGATACATCCTCTATCTCATCCTTCCACATCTGCTGTGTCTGTCTGTGTGTATGCGTGTGTGTGTGAGAAGCAGAGAATGCACAGGTATACGGCTCAGTCTCCATGAGTTCTCATGAACACACAGTGATCCCACTGTTCCTCACGCTTCAAGGCCGATCATTCATCTGAGGAGGGAGACACGTTCTGGACCATAAAGTACAGAGAGCAGGGCAGGACGAGTATATGTGGGTGTGTGTGTGTCTTGTATTCCTTATGTTGTGAGGATCAAATGTTCCCAAGTAAAGCAATACCAGTAAATTTTGACCTTTTTATTGGTCCCCATGAGGAAAATGGCTTATAAATCACACAAAAGGAAGTATTTTGATAATGTAAAACAGATTTCAGTTTTATGGATGTGACATTTGGAGTAAAAACATAACATAAAGTCACAGAGAAGGTGTATGTTAACATTTGCTGCGTCCCAAATGGCACACTATGCACTATGTCAGGGGTTTTCAAAGTGTGAGGCGCGCCTCCCCTGGGGGGCGCCAGAGCATGTCAGGAGAGGCGCGGGAAAAATATTATATAATAAAAATATAATTATTAAGTTTAATTATTATATGTATTTTTTATTATATTTAAACGTTTTAATTAAACAAAGCTAAAAAAAATAATACGTCAAAAATAAGAAAACCTTTTTTTACCCAGAAGGCCATAGCTGTGAATTCGCTTCTGTTTGGCCTGCCAATACAGGTATATGCCTGCTAATACAATGGATCGGTTTCTGAGACCCCCCGATTCAAAGCCTTCAAGTTCAGGGCTTAAACCCAAAAGACGACAATATGATGATCAGTATTTGAGTTTAGGATTTACGTGGACAGGACCAGCTGATGAACCACGACCTTTATGTGTGGTTTGTCTAGATATTTTGGCTAATGACAGCATGAGACCCGCTAAACTTCGACTGTTTTGACTGGGATGAACAGTTCTTGGATCTGTTCTATTCATATTGAACCATCATCCTAGTTTTAAAAACGTTATACTAAAATACTTGTTATTACTCTGTAAATAATTGCACTTTCATGCAAATGATGATAAAAGTGAGTTAACAGTCTGACATCTGTCTGTGTCTTTATATATATATATATATATATATATATATATATATATATATATATATATATATATATATATATATATATATATATATATATGTATGTATGTGTGTGTGTGTGTGTGTGTGTGTGTGTGCGTGTTTGGGAGGAGGGGGGCGCCAATGGATAAGTTGTGTCAAAAGGGAGGCCCACTGTCTTAGACTTTGAAAACCCCTGCACTATGTACCTATGCACTTACACAATAACGGAAATCTAAACCCTGTCCCAAATCCTTTAACTGTCACACTAAGAAATAAATTTGCTGACACCACATAGAGCAACTTATGAAGTTTTTTTTTGTTTTGTCAGATGACCAATTCACAAATGATACAAGTGGATATACAAGTAATGTTAATGTTACAGTATACAACATACTTAATAGAAATTCTGTGAATTAAACTACACAACCCAAAACTAAAAATGCTAATCAAAAGAAAAGAGTTGGCAGAACAGACATGATTGATATAATTTTATTGGACATTTTTGCATTTTTGAGGATAAAGCTTGGTTATGGATGTGACATGTGAAATTGCCACTTGTGTGACTTTGGTTATTCGCATATAATTGTGTGAAAACATTGACAAGAGACATTTTGAGGATATTTACAATACTGTAAAATATAGGCCTACACAAAAAAAACCTGCAAAGGGTTTCACTATTTTGGTCAAAACATATTTTTTTACATGGAAAGGTTGGTATTCGGCTGGAATTGCTCAGATTGTTTCCTGTATGGGGGGGTTTATGGGTGAGGTTAGGTTAAGGGGACAGAATATACATTCTGTACAGAATGAAGCTATTGACCTTATTCTAAATTGCGCCTGTTTTCGCGATTGTCTTAGAACTTCCGATTCAGTCGCCTGTGGGAGAAATGACTAGGAATAATAAACGGCAGAAAACGGTCAAACTACTTGCTCTACAAACAAATGTTTGCATGACTATACTGCCCAAGTAGAATAATATAATAAGAAAATATCAAATTGCAACATCAAGCAGCGTAACGAGCAGTTTTTAACGTCAAAAAATGAATGGAAGTGAATGAGACCGGAAGTCTCAATGCAAAAAGATTCAAATGGCAGCGCTCACTCGTCGGAGGAGAATAAGGTGAATAGTAATGAGCATAGCTCCGTTCCAAGCAGTTGACCCGGGTTCAGTTTCTGGGCAAATTTTTTGTAAATAATACCAAAACCACCTATTGAAGCACCTTCTCTGTCTCTATAAAAAAATAAATCCTACTTTAGCACTAAATTCTCTGAGCACAAAAAAGTATTTTTGAACAAATAGCACATGTATTGCCTCTTTATGTTCAATTCCTGAATGCCTTCTCAATTGTAAGTCACTTTGGACTAGAGATCTGCACTGGACTCAATTTTTAATCCTGCTCCCGCCAGATTTTAGTCTGAACCCGACCGCTCCCGCTTATAATCAGCATTTGTTGTCCTGCTGTCCAACCCGCTTCGTTTTCTACCCACCGCGACCGCTCCTGCTAATGGGGGGGAAAGGGGTAGGCATGGGCCGGTATAAGATTCTGACAGTATGATAACCTTGGATAAATATTTAATGGCTTCACGATATCACAGTATTGTGCTCACTACGCTAAAATATGTTCTTTCTAACTGTCTGGGTAAAAAACAAAACATTTTCCCCGGTTGAACACAATATATTTATTTAAAAAATAATTTAGAGCAGTAAACATGTCAGGCTAAATAACTAAAAAGAATCATTAACTTCTGCTGGCTTCATTAGTTTCAAAACCACTGATTTCTTTACAATTTAAAAAAGGCATCTTTGGATATTTCTGCTGGGGATACTGCTGTCCTAAAAAAAAAAAAAAAGGTTAAAAAAAAAAATCATAGCAGAACACTTTGGCAGTTTTAAAACCTTGACTCCATATATATATATATATATATATATATATATATATATATATATATATATATATATATATATATATATATATATATATATACATATATATATATACAGTTGAAGTCAGAATTATTAGCCCCCCTAAATTATTAGACCGCTTGTTTATTTTTTCCCCAATTTCCGTTTAAATAAGGTAAGATTTTTTCAACACATTTCTAATCATAATAGTTTTAATAACTCATCTCTAATAACTGATTTATTTTATCTTTGTCATGATGACAGTAAATAATATTTGACTAGATATTTTTCAAGACACTTCTATACAGATTAAAGTGACATTTAAAGGCTTAACTAGGTTAATTAGGTTAACTAGGCAGGTTAGGGTAATTAGGCAAATTATTGTATAACGATGGTTTGTTCTGTAGACTATCAAGAAAAAATATAGCTTAAAAGGGCTAATAATTATGTCCCTAAAATGGTGTTTAAAAAAATTAAAACTGCTTTTATTCTAGCCGAAATAAAACAAATAAGACTTTCTCCAGAAGACAAAATATTATCAGACATACTGTGAAAATTTTCTTGCTCTGTTAAACATCATTTGGAAAATATTTTAAAAAGAGGAAAAAAATTTGAAGGGGGCTAATAATTCTGACTTCAACTGTATATATATATATATATATATATATATATATATATATATATATATATATATATATATATATATATATATATATATATATAAAATATTAAAAATTATACATTTACATATAAATTGAAATTTACTATAACTTATTATATATCAACGTTATTTTTTTGGGTTATGTTTGATTTTGTTATCCAAATTTGCCAGAATGTTTTTGACGATTGGGTTTAGGGGTAAATTTGGAGAAGAGGATTAAATATACAGTCTGTACAGTATAAAAGTCATTTCAGTCCCTGTAAACCACATATTCAAGTATTTTGTCCCCCCGCGTGTGTCTATGTGTGTGCGTAAGGTCATCTCTAATGTTACGGGTCAAAATCGCCAGCACTACAGTCATCTGATCTCTGCAAAAACTAATGCTGAATTCATCAAATCTGTGCTCTAGAGGTTACTTCATGTGCTCACAACACAGGTAGTGTTATTGCTGAACTAAAATTTAATACATCGTTCAAAATAATTGTTTTAAAGAGCATTTTAAAATATGTTCAAATGCATTTGATTATGTTGTTTATTTTGGCAACTGGCCGTTTGAGCAAAGCACACGCTGAACAGTTTCCTGATGAATTATGAGCACATACTCAAAGTTATCGCTACTCGGGTTCAAATTAAAAAATCAGATGGAACAAGCAAGATGTTGGGCTTTGATAGACAAACATCTGCTCGCACAGATGCTCCTGCAAACACGTCCTGTTTGTGAATGTTGAAGATACATTAATATGATGAATAACTCATCAGGACTCAAACCTTCATGAGTTTGATATATTCTGTATATAATTGTACTGCTTAGTTCAACAAACAGTATCTGCAGTGTCTGTGTTTTATCAGTTGTTATGAGAAATAATACAAATTATGTCACAGTGCACTTTGTGATCAATATTTGTTAACTTTGATTGACAGCCGAGTATTAAAAGGTTACCCCTTTTTTTAGATTTATTACGAATCATTTGTGTCTCCAGAATGTGTGTGTAAAGTTTCAGCTCAAAACATCCATCAGATTTTTTATTATACCTTTTATAAGATTCTGTTTATACATTTTTGCACTGGATGGCGGTTTTGCTGTTCTGCGCCTTTAAGGCAAGTCCTCCCCGCCTACCGTTTCTACGTGCCTTTCTGCGTGCCTTAATCTCCTCCCTCGGCTGCTTCAGACAACAAACAGAAATAAAGGAAACAGATCTCAGGTATTTTGTGTGAAAATACTACAGTAAGAACTTTACCCTTGATTATTGGATGCATTTGCTGTGCTAAGTTACAACGTCAATGTCGTTACAAAGTTCACGCGCACACACACACACGCAGACACACATACCACGTACGGACACGATACGCACATACATACAGACAGCGCGCTCTTTTTGCACGCATATGTGACAGGATACAGGCTAATCTTCACTGCTGTATGAGTATCTGTAATGTTAATGTACAAAATAAACCTGATTTAACGTCCACAAAGCAGGATTGAAGCGTCTTCTTTAATAATTTTTCTGACACGCGGCTGTGCTGATGAAGTGAAGCTGAAGTGAATCGCTGTAAATCATTACTGTTTTCAAAGATTTTAAACTTGTGAAACTCGCTCTTGATCACATTTGATGACGATTGATGATCCTAGTGAACTGAACAGATCTTTTATTCCCGGTTGCTTTGCGCTCGTCTTCTCTTGTTGATCTGATTATACACTTGACTACCGGGGCATGTTACGCAGCTGTCAATCAATTCGGTGGGCGAGGGGACCGCACTCCTAAGTCAACTTACAGTCGGTCTAAAAACCGCTCCAATTGGTCCACTGTTTTTATGTTGGTAAATTGAAAAAAAAAAAAAGGACTCTGTTTGTTTGTATCACCCCAATATGGCCGTCTATAGACTATACCAAACATAAATGTCTGTCCGAACAGCTTAGAAATTAGAATTAGACTTAGACTTAGAAAACTTTATTGATCCCGCAGGAAATTGCTAACGTAATGACTGCCATAACACACAAACACAGAAACACAAAAACACAAGACAGAATAAATAAATTAAATAAGTGAAATAAGTCACATAAATCCAACCAATCTATAGAAGGAAACAGCCACAATACATAAATACACAAACTATTATATAAGATATTACACTTAAAAGAATCAGTGGTAACTAATACTATTAAGTCATATATCAAGTAATGAAAATAATATTAACCAAAACCAATAACATTACACATAAAACAATTGCACATAAAATATTTCAAGTAATAAAGTGAGACAACACTCATTTAAAAAACAATGATATTGCACTAAAAATATTTAACACCTAAAAAAAACGTACAAATATTGCACCTAATAGACTATTGCACATCATAAAACATAATGCACAAACTTCCACACACTAAAACCCGTAATAAGTAAATATACTGCACGAGCAGCAAGGTATTGCCAATTAGATTTTTCACTATAGGTGTCCTTAAACATGTCTAAATAGTAACGCATAAAATGATATCCACAAGACAGGACGCACGCAAAGCAATTGGAATTAAAAGATCTGTTCAGCTCTCTGTGAACATCTGCACCTCAAGAATGAGTTTTACAACATTTTTAAAACAGTGCATGTTTGTAATAAAGACGGTAAAATCACTGTAATTCGTCACCACAGGCGCATAGTATCAGGACAATTATAAAGGAAGATGCTTCAATCCTGGTTTGTGAGGTTTATTTTGTACATTAACATAACGCATATCCATACAACATTAGATATTAATGTGTATCCTGTCACATGCCATACAAAAACATTGCAAAGCTAAACGTGTGAATGTGTGTGTGGTCTATATAAGCAGCGACCAAACCCCAGGACAGTTTCTTATTAACCAAGTCAGCGAGAGCATTACAGTAGTAACTGTATGTATGTTGTGGGTACTTCTTTAATTTTGTATACATACATATATATATATATAAATAAAGTGCTGTGAATCGATTAAAAAAAATAACTAATTAATCGCACCTTTTTTTTAAAAATTATCGCGATTAATTGTGATTAATCGCATTTAAAATACTGAAACTTGTAATTTTGGCTATTCAAATGTAAAATTAATGTAAACGCAACACAAAAGCTATGTAAATTCAAAATATAATTGTTATTAGAATTTGTGTTTAACTTGTAACGCAGATTTCTTCATGTAAACAACATACCCACAATAAACCATCAAGATCCTGGCTTGACAGCCATATTTATTACAGAAATTAAAACACAGGCATGTTAATGCCATTTGAATTTCAAAACAATCAATGCCAATAAAAAAACATTGATCTCCATGTTAGATTCTAAGTGGACTGCAAAAAAATGTCAAAATACAGGAATTGCAGATATGGAGAATGGAAAATTATAATAATAAACTATAGAATACAAACTGTTGCACTCATTGTAAAGTTTTATTGCTGTGAGTTGAGAACATTAAATATAAAGTAGGAACAATTTTGCTTAATCCTCCTTTACATTCATCCAGTTGCTAAGACTAGGAGTATCCCGCAAGTGCACAGAGACTCCCGGATGCTCGCAAATGAATGATAATCTCTCGCAAACCGGTCGTTAAATACATTGCACACCCCTCTTCCCGCATCCCTCCTAGACTTCAGGTATGTAGCGCGCAACTCACTCCCACCGTCCTCCAGATACGTCTTGCGCACCCGCCCCTGCTCAGATACGTCGCTCACGCCACCCCTGACACCCCTCAACGGGCCTGACACAGACACACACACACACAACGCGCTGGAGCGACTCCCTTCAGATTCAACACGCATGATCGCGTTCATCATCGCATGCGTTAACGCACAAATTTTGACAGCGCTAATATATATATATATATATATATATATATATATATATATATATATATATATATATCATCTTTTTTTCTGTTTTATTGGTGCATTGTTACCTGCCAGCACTGTAAGTAAAACACGGTAGTACTAGACACTAGAGTGCTATCGAGTACACCATCATTTTCTTGTCCCCCGAACCCAGTTTTCCCAACCAGAGTGAGCTGACACGTACACACTAACGATATTGTGTGTAACGATATACGATATAACGAAATTGTGTGTGACTTATCATTGCAGACAGGCTTGAATTAGCTCAACAAATATATCAAATAACTGTTATGAAAGTTCTTGCTGTATTAAAGGAGATCTGCTCCATTCTCGTCTGTCACTGTGCTGCTTATGTGTGAGACGCAGCAGGAAAAGCTACACCCATCACTGAGCGATCTCTGTGGCTCTGACACGGAAGAACTACAATGTCTTAACAGCTCAATATACAGACAGGTATATTAAATAATCTGATGGGTATTTTGAGCTAAAACTTTACAGACACATTCTATTTTTAAAATATGAATTATTATCTTTTTCTTGTCCCGTCTCTGTAATTCTGTTGCACTGTAGAAGCTCTGTCACGAAAGCAAATTATAAATATAAATTATGTGTGAACATACCTGGCAATAAAGCTCTTTCTGATTCTGTTTCTGACATTCTGGAGACACAATAGACATCTTAAATCTTGCAAAAGTGGTAGAATAGCTGCCCTTTAAAATCTTATCAGTTTAAACTTTGTATAAAGTTCTCAACAAGCTACACATTATGTAATGTTGTCTACAGTATGTTTATAAGTTTAAACATTCATTCATTCATTCATTCTTTTTCTTGTCGGCTTAGTCCCTTTATTATTAAGCGGAATGAACCGCCAACTTATTGTAACGCCAGGGAGTGACACTGACAACAGAGGTGTTCAATTCAATTCAATTCAGCTTTATTTGTATAGCGCTTTTACAATGTAGATTGTGTCAAAGCAGCTTCACATAAATGGTTATAGTAACTGGAACAGTGTGGTTCAGGTTTTAGTGTTTAAGTTCAGTTTAGCTCAGTTCAGTGTGATTTAATCATTACTGAGAGTTCAAACACTGAAGAGCCAATTCATCGATGCGTAGCTCTACCAATCCTGAACCATGCGAGGCAGTGGCGACAGCGGAGAGGGAAAAAAAACTTCACCTGATGGGAGTGAAGAAAAAAAACCTTGAGGGAACCAGACTCAGTTGGGCACGACCATTTTAATTTCTCCGCTGGCCAAAAGTCTTGTGCAGAGCTTCATTCGCCGTGGTTTAGGCAGGAAGATGGCCTCAGCGAAGACTCGTCTGTCCCTGGAGCGTCGCTGGAATCAGACTCATGATCTCAACTCCCTACGACCATCAGCGCAGCAGCAGCTCAGGATATGGCCTGGTCCCGGATATGGAATCCTTGGGATCATCACGTCGCTGGTCTTGGATCCAATCAGTGACTCCGCATAATCTGAGGACCTCGGGATGAGTATCCCCAGGTGAAAAATAGAGAATAAAGAGAATAATTAGCGTAGCTGCTGTTCATCGTGTATATAAGCAAGATGCAGAAGCCTGTGTGGAACCCGCTAGGTGATGCACTGAGTGTATGCTTTACTAAACAGATAGGTCTTTAATCTAGTTTTGAACTGGGAGAGTGTGTCTGAGCCTCGGACGTTATCAGGAAGGCTATTCCAGAGTGTAGGAGCCATGAAAGAGAAGGCTCGACCTCCTTTACTTGATTTTGCTATTCTAGGTACTACCAGAAGCCCTGAATTTTGAGATCTTAAAGAGCGAGTTGGTTTGTAACGAGACAGAAGGTTGGTTAGATAAACAGGAGCTCGATTATTTAGAGCTTTATAGGTGAGAAGTAATATTTTAAATTCAATACGAAACTTAACAGGCAGTGGATCCACATGCAGGTTTATTCTTAGTCAGGCAAGCAAAGGTCAATTCAGGTGCAAACAGATATATGCAGACAATCCAAAATCGTAGTTGAATAACCGGCAGATGGTCAGAGGCAGGCAGCAAACAGAATTAAACAAGTAAGAAAGGCAAAGGATCAAAAACACGGCAAAGGCAGACAAAGGGAAACGCGTTGTAATGTCACTAACAGTAAACAAGACTCTGCAAAGTGAATAGGTGAGTGTGTGGCTTAAATAGTGTGTGCAATCAGTCTCTGACAATCCTCAGGTGGTGCGAGTTACCAGTCTAGATGAGGAAGCATGTGTGAGTGTGACCGGAGTGCATGTATGAAAATGTAGTCGATAAATGGCAGATTTGTAGTCCATGGTTATTGTTCTTATGGAATACGATCGCTGGTAATCGTGACACTTATCCAGCAAGTTTTTACACAGCAGATGCCCTTCCAGCTGCAACCCATCTCTGGGAAAAGTTTAAACGGTATAATCTTAAATCACTTCGTTACGTGGGTCTGTTTTATATTTTGTTTTTGGTGTTGTTGTGTGCTTTTGTTTCTGTGCTTGTCTGAGTTTTGGGTGGAGCTTGTGAACAGCTTGTCCGGATTGGTTCACACAGGTGACATCATTGGGATTCCCTGTATATAAGGTCGACAGCAATGTCGGCTCATTCTCTCTCTCTCTCTCACTCACTCTTACACTGTCTGGCTGGCGGTGCTCCACGCATACCAGGATCACTGCGTATTATTGCTATGTTTTTGTTAACGTTTGATTATTTAGTATTCAAAATGTCATGTCATTTTCATCCACTTATCCGGGGGCGAGGTGCAGGGGCAGCAGACTTAGGAGAGAACTCCAGACATCCCTCTCCCCAGACACTTCCTCCATCTCTTCCTGGGGGATCCCGAAGGCATTCCCTGGCCACCCGAGAGACATAGTCCCTCCACCATGTCCTGAGGCCTTCTCCCGTTGGGACATGCCTGGAACACTTCCTTAGGTTGGTGTCCTGGAGGCATCCAAAACAGATGCCTGAGCCACATCAGCTAACTTCTCTTGCTGTGGAGGAGCAGCAGCTCTACTCTGAGCTCCAGCCGGATGTCAGAGCTCCTCACCCTATCTATAAGGGTGCGCCCTGCCACCCTGCGAAGTAAAGTCAATTCAGCCACTTGTATCCGTGATCTTGTCCTTTCGGTCATGACCCAAAGCTCATGACCATAGGTGAGAGTAGAAGCGTAGACTGACTGGCAAATTTAGAGCTTTGCCTTTCCGCTCAGCTCCTTTTTTACCACAACGGACCAGTACATCGACCGCATTACCGCTGTCGCTGCACTAATCCGCCTGTCAATCTCACGTTCCATCCCTTCCTCACTCGTGAACAAAACCCCAAAATACTTAAACTCCTCCACCTGGGTTAGGGACTTTCCTCCAACCTGGAGGTGGCAAACCAGCTTTTTCCAGTAGAGGACCATGGCATCGTAGGACTTGGAGGTGCTGATTCTCATCCCAGCCACGTCACACGCGGCAGCAAACCGCCCCAGTGCATGCTGAAGGTCCACGTGCAATGAAGCCAACAGAACAACATCATCTGCGAATAACATAGATGAAATCCTGTGGTCCCCAAAGGCTGCGCTTTAAAATTCTGTCCATAAAAAAAATACGAATTGGTGACAAAGGGCCAACATACACTAAAAACAAGTTTGACTTATTGCCCGCAATGCGAACCACACTCCTCCTCTGTTCATACAGGGACGAGTCAGCTCTTAACAGAGCACCTCTGACCCCATACTCTCACAGCCCCCCTTAACAGAATGCCACGAGGGACACGGTCGAATGCCTTCTCCAAGTCCACAAAACACATGTGAACTGCTTGGGCATAATCCCATGAACCCTCAAGCACCCTGGTGAGGGTATAGAGCTGGACAGGTGTACCACAGCCCGGACGAAACCTGCATTGTTCCTCCTGGATCCTAGATTCAACCCTCATCTGAATCCTCCTCTCCAGTACCCTAGCATAGACTTTCCCAGGGAGGCTGAGGAGTGTGATCCCCCTAGTTGGAGCACACCCTCCGGTCCCCCTTCTTAAAAATGGGAACCACCATCCCAATCGTCCAGTCCAGTATTTGTCATGTGTTAACTGTTTTGCTTCATTTGTTTATTTTCGTAGAAGGTAGTGGATATTAACTTGCATAGTCACATTTTGTTATTTATTTAGTTCAGCAGAAGAAGCAGTGGGATGGAAGATCCACCTGTTTTCATTCTTTTTCAAGGGAGCTAGGTAAGATCTCTCCTGGAAGAACTATAGCTATAGTAACGTAGCTGTTTTTGTTTAGCTGTCCTACTTGTCTACTGTTATTTGCTATTCATTTTTTGTTTCTTCTTGTAAGATTTATTTAAATGAGATTAAAAATATATTGAGGGGGATGTCAACTTGTCTGAATCAAATCCTGATTTCATTAATAGAGCCAGTTTTGGATTTTGGGCTGTCTCTGGAAAGTATTTTAAGTGGTGGGTATTGTAACATTCCTTTTTTGATGAAAAAACTGAAGGTTTTTGAGTTTATTATCAGCGTTACTGATACAGAAGATATCTTCTTCTGGAGTGACTTTGTAACTGATCCTTCTCCTACTCAAGCAGCAGCGTAAAAACATGCATAATTGGACCCCTTTAAAATGTGATTATGAAATTATATTTTAAGAAAATTAAACCTATTTTTAAACCATTAGGCTTTTTATGAGCCCATTTCCCTTCTAATTCTCATTATCATAATGTGAAAAAAATTCAACTTTTGCATTGCAGTAATGGGAGTGATTTTTTTCACATTACAGTCGGCTACTGGGAATTGTGAAGGGGAGTTTGAAGTGATAAATTATCATGCATATGATCTCATTGTGCAAAATTTGTATTCAGAATTTTTTTTTTTTCTTTATACAAAAAAATATAATTGTATTTTGGGTTGATGCATGATTCAGATGTTCACAGATTCATCAAGAGAATATTTCTTTGCCAGGAAAAATAATGTTTTCTTTGGCTCTCTGTCATATACATCCACCCTAGCTTTTCAGTCACTTTAGGTTCATCTCAGAATTCTTAAAGATACAATAAGATAATACTATTTTAAAATGATATTATGTTGTTTATTGGCTGTATTAATGTTCAAAAGCACATAATATACATGTTCTGTTATATATAAAGTTCTGCTTTCAAGCACTGCCTTCAAGTGCTCTGATTGGGTTGTTGCTAGAAGGGATACAGCTGAGGAATGAGAATTATTATTATTTATATTATTTATTAAAAATACCCAATATTTGTATATATAACATAATATAATTAACAAAACATCAAAACAAAAACAAAACACCAAACAAACAACACATCAAAACAAAACAAAAACAAACTATCAAGCAAAAACAAAACATCAAATCAAAAACAAAACATCAAACAAACAAAACAATAAAACAAAACATCAAACAAACAACACAATAAAACAAAAACAAAACATCAAACAAACAAAACATCAAAACAAAAAAAAAACATCAAACAAACAAAACAGTAAAACAAAACAAAAACAAAACATCAAACAAACAAAACATCAAAACAAAAAAAACATCAAACAAATAAAACAATAAAACAAAACAAAAACAAAACATCAAACAAACAAAACATCAAAACAAAACAAAAAACATCAAACAAACAAAACAATAAAACTTAACAAAAACAAAACATCAAACAAACAAAATAATAAAAAAAACATCAAGACAAAAAAAAAAACATCAAACAAACAACAAAACAAAAACAAAACATCAAACAAACCAAACATCAAAACAAAAACAAAACATCAAACAAACAAAACAATAAAAAAAACATCAAAAAAAAAAAAAAAAAAAAACATCAAACAAACAACACAACAAAACAAAACAAAAAAAAACATCAAACAAACCAAACATCAAAACAAAAACAAAACGTCAAACAAACAAAACAATAAAACAAAAACAAAACATCAAACAAATAACACAATTATTAATGTCTATACCCTACCCCAACCCTTATTTATTTTCTTTCCGGCATAGTCCCTTTATTAATCTCAGGTTGCCACAGCCGAATGAACCGCCAACTTATCCAGCACACACACTCACATCACACAGCCTCCTTAAAAATGCATAGCGCAATAAACTGTGGAGGCTCCACAATTTAATCAGCTCGAAGTAACAAGATGACCAGTTTAAAGCAAAGCGCTGAGACTTCATTACACTCAGCCTGGGGAAAATCCTGCGTGGGTTTATTGGAAAAGCCATATTTAAATAAAGCAGCGCACATGACCCTGATAAACAAACACCATGTTGACAAAGTGTTTTTACTGTAATGTTGCAGTAATGTAGGACTGGTGTGTGTGTGTGTGTGTGCATTCTAAAAAAATATTTTGCTGCTTGTTCAAATTACTTATTTAAAATGAATCAAACAAAAGTATTGGGTTTTTTTTAGGGGGGGGGGGGCACCATTTTTTTATGTTCAATCCACTTAAATTTGAAAATTTATTTGTGTTGGGGCAATATGAAGGAATTGCTTGGAACAAAAACGAATACGAAACATCAAGCAAAAAAAAAACAAACAAAAACGAAACATCAAAACTCATCATCAACCAAAAACAAAACATCAAACAAAAACAAAACAACAAAACTCATCAACACCTGCCACACCTGACAAAATATGTACACAGACAATACTCAGCCAAGTGTCAGTGAAAGTAAGTGGTATATATATATAGTCCATGTAATGAGTGGAGATGATTTACAGCTGTGTCTGTGTGTGAGTGTCTAGATTATTGTCACCTGTGGAAGGGGTTGTTGAGTGCAAAGAGTTCTGGGGCTTGTAGTTCGGTAGAAATAGCTAAAGTAATCTCCAGTGTTGTGACCACCATCGCTGCTGGTCACAACACAAAACATATAAACAAAATATCAAATCAAAAAACATACCTCTGCCGTCACACTAAAATAACACTTTAAAAGAGTAATTAATAGGCTCTTTATACCAGTTAATAACTAAACTAAAAACTATCAGCTAATAACGCCAAAGTTGAAAAGTTTTTCACTTTTGAGTTTTGTTTTGAGACACTTACAAGCGAATAAAAACTAGATATTCTTGAGCAAAACTGCTGTGAGGTATAATCCGCACTTATGACTTATTCAGTGTGTTTTGTATCTGGCGTCTCGCTGTTAATGAGACTTTAACTGTTATTATGGTGTATTATGATGGGTGATAAACATGATGAATCAGGGAATGCGGCTGTATTTCGGATCTCTCCTTCTGTTCAGTGTTTCAGTGTAAACTCTGAGTGCTGACGTTTCAGCTGGAACTTCAGAATGTTTTGCTTACACCACAGCAAAGCTCAGATTGCAAACGCTGGTAAATATTATTGTAGAAAGTTTGTGCTCAGCACTGAAAACTTTGGCTCAGACAAGGAAAGAGACTTCTTTCGAGATTCAACTCATTAAATTGCTTGAGAATCATACAGATTATTTATTTGTATCTATAAAAAAACTATTTTATTAATCATAAAATAAAATATTATTAAAATAGTAATTAGGTATTTTCTAATGTTAATCAAATACATAAAAATATTACTACAATTTCATATCTACACTACCTGACAAAAGTCTTGTGGCCTATCCAATTTTTAGCAACAGCTAATAACAACTTGACTTCTAGTTGATAATTTGGTATCAGAAGTGGCTCATATGAAAGAAAAAAGCCTCTAGATTACACTTATTTTACCACAATAATATATGATCATGCCTTGATTTTTAACTATTTCATTAGGACAGTAAGCTCTGACTTTGCTTAGACAAAAGTCTTGTCATTTAACAGAAATAATGTCCAGTATAGATTATAAAGTCCTGCTGCCGTGGAAACAGAATGACATTCTTTATGCAGACACATCATACTACCTCCCAATATGACACTGTCACTTTATCACAATTATTATTATCATGTTTACAAGTCTTTTTGCACTATACTGTTCTTTACATTTACATTTACATTTAGTCATTTAGCAGACGCTTTTATCCAAAGCGACTTACAAATGAGGACAAGGAAGCAATTTACACAACTAAGAGCAACAATGAATAAGTGCTATAGGCAAGTTTCAGGTCTGTAAAGTCTAAGAAGGGAAGTATTAGTAGTATTAGTATTTTTATTTTATTTTTTATTTATTTATTTTTTTGGGTACAGTTATCTTTATCTGCACAACTCTGGTTTACTTTGCACTCATTTGCTATATGCCCTTAATGTCACTGTATTGTTTACAATTTTATTACCTATGTATATTTTTTATTCCACATTTTATGTACAATGTATATACTGTAAATTTTCTTTTTCTTAAACTCTACTATTTTTTATATATATATTTTTATATTAATGTTAAGCACCTTGGGTCTGAGAGTAACGCTATTTCGATTCTCTATATGTCTTGTACATGTGGCTGAATTGACAATAAAGCTGACTTTGACTTTGACTTTGATTAATATTGTGTCTGACTCCATCATGAGCTTGGAGGACTGCATCCATACATCTCTGACATGACTCAAATCACTGATTAATAAAGTCATCTGGAATGGCAAAGAAAGCGTTCTTGCAGGACTCCCAGAGTTCATCAAGACTCTTTGGATTCATTTTCAATGCCTTCTCTATCTTACTCCAGACATGCTCAATAATGTTCATGTCTGGTGACTGGGCTGGCCAATCCTGGAGCAGCTTGACCTTCTTTGCTTTCAGGATCTTTGATGTGGAGGCTGAAGTATGAGATGAGCGCTATCCTGCTGGAGAATTTGCCCTCTCCTGTGGTTTGTAATGTAATGGGCAGCACAAATGTCTTGATACCTCAGGCTGTTGATGTTGCCATCCACTCTGCAGATCTCTCGCACACCCCCATACTGAATGTAACCCCAAACCATTATGTTTCCTTTACCAAACTTGACTGATTTCAGTGAGAGTATTGGGTCCATGTGGATTCCAGTAGGTCTTCTGCAGTATTTGTGATGTTTGGGATGCAGCTCAACAGATCATTCATATAAACCTTCTGCCACTTTTCCAAATGATCAACTAGAAATCAAGTTATTATTTGTCTCACAACTGAGATAGACGACAAGACTTTTGTCAGAGTGTGTAAATGTTTTCAAAATATTTTAAATCATTTGCTAAATCATTGATTGACATACAATAATAAAATGTGTATACATTATGTTTTTGTAAGTGGCTAAGGCAAAATAAAAAAATAAATAAAGAAAGAAAGAAATTCTTAACATTAAGTTTTTTTAAATAATCTACAATAACATTGACTGAAATAGTTGCAAAGTGTGCCAAGAAAATATCCCCCACACCATTACACCACCACCGCCAGCCTAAACCGTTGATACAAGGCAGGATGGATTTATGCTTTCTTGATTTCATACTATTCGAATGTGGCAGCAGAAATGGAGACTCATCAGACCAGGCGACGTTTATCCAATCTTCTGTTGTCCAATTTTGCTGAGCCTGTGTGAATTGTAGCCTCAGTTTCCTGTTCTTAGCTGACAGGAGTGGCACCCGGTGTGGTCTTCTGCTGCTGTAGCCCATCCGCCTCAATGTTAGACATGTTGTGTGTTCAGAAATGCTCTTCTGCAAACCTAGGTTGTTACGAGTGCTTATTTGAGTTACTGTTGCCTTTCTATAAACTGGAACCAGACTGGCCATTCTCCTCTGACCTATGGTATCAAGAAGGCATTTGTGCCCACAGAACTGCCAATCACTGGATATTTCTTCTTTTCAGACCATTCTCTGTAAAGCCTAGAGATGGTTGTGCGTGAAAATCCCAGTAGATCAGCAGTTTCTGAAATACTCAGACCAGCCCGTCTGGCACTAACAACCATGCCACATTCAAAGTCATTTAAATAACCTTTCTTGCTCATTCTGATGCTCGGTTTGATCTGCAGTAGATCATCTTGACCATGTCTACATGCCTAAACGCTTTGGGTTGCTGCCATGTGATTGGCTGATTAGAAATTTGCGCTAACAAGCAGCTGGTCAGGTGTACCTACTAAAGTGGCCGATGAGTGTATATCATAACATAATTTCAACATATTAAAAACATTACCTAAATGTTAAATACTTTTTAATTGTTGCCAAGACACTAAACAAACATATTAGTTACAAAAAGAAATAATGTAAAAAAATATAATAATAATAAAAAAATAAATAAAAAATACATAAATAAATATATCATTCATACATATACATTCATAAATTCATACATATATACATATATTTATTCATTCAATCATTTTCTTGTCGGCTTAGTCCCTTTATTAATCCGGGGTCGCCACAGCGGAATGAACCGGCAACTTATCCAGCAAGTATATATTATATAATATATATATTATATAATATATATATATATATATATATATATATATATATATATATATATATATATATATATATATATATATATATATATATATATATAACAGCATCTCAGCAAAGTAAAAAAGGAATCTAGGAATGTAATATTGTGTAAGAATTAATCTGTAAAGTCTGAAAAGAAATCACAGAGTCACATTTTTGTCCTTCCATGTTTGCAATATTATGCAGATTTTGGTTGTTTTTCTCGTTCCCCCATTTGTACTCAGACACGATCGTTGCTTTATTTCCATGCATGTGATTCTTCCTTCCTAAATCCTCTCCGGGGCTGGAGGTCTCCGAGAGCGTCAGTCATTATAAAAACATGAAGGTGAGCAATAACACTATAAGCCATTACCCAAGCAGAGCCGGCATGTTCTCCCATATTTCATACATTTCTCATTAAAGCTCAGAGCTGCACGGCTCTCGGCACACAGATCATAAAAAGAGATACAGAAGCTGATCGGAGTGTTGTTCAAGTGTTGCAAAAAGACACATGTGAGTTTTAGAGAAATGCACATCCGCACTTTTTTAATGCTGCTTTTGCAAGCTGTTATTTTCCACTAAATGCAGGTTAACTGGTTGGGGTGATCCACTAACTGGTATACTGCCTACTTACGGTCTGCACACAGCTGGAGTTTAGACCCTTCTTTAGGGATAGTTCACACAAAAATGAAAATAATGTCTTATTTTGGTCGAATTCCTGCATACTCTTTCTTCTGTGAAACCTAAAATTACATGATGGGACTCAGAGATTCCCAAATGCTTTTGTTTTTACTTCGCTGAAGCATTGTGAGCCGAGATATGTAGTGGTACAGTCTTCTGTGTATCCAAAATAGCAATTGTTGGCATATTTATAACAGGAACCAATTGATGACTTTGAAATACCAGATACTATCAGATCCAGATGATTCAGTAATGAGAACAAATCTCCAGGTTATGATTCTCTAGTTTAAATGTTTCTGTCAGCATTTTTAGTTAGTGATTCACTGATTCAAATGATCCAGTTAGAGGGAGTTTTTAGCTAATGATTCAGTGATTCAAACAATCCAGTAAGGGTTTTTTTAGGTATTGATTCACAGATTTAAATGATCCGTTCAGAGTGTTTTTAGTTAATGATTCACTGATTTAAATGATCCATCCAGAGTGTTTTAGTGAATGATACAGTGATTCAAATGATCCAGTTAGAGTGAGTTTCTGGTTAATGATTCACTGATTCAAACGATCCAGTCAGGGTGTTTTTAGTTATTGATTCACTGATTCAAACGATCTAGTCAGGGTGGTTTTAGTTAATGATTCACTGATTTAAACGATCCTGTCAGAGTCTTTTTTTGTTAATGATTCACAGATTCAAATGATCAAGTAAGAGTGAGTTTTTAAGCAATGATTCACTCATTCAACTGATCTGGTCAGAGTGAGCTTTTAGTTAATGATTCACTAATTCAACTGATTTGGTTAGAGTGAGCTTTTAGTTAAGGATTCACTGATTCAAATGATCCGGTCAGAGGGAGTTTATAGTTAATGATTCACTAAATCATATGATCCAATCAAGGTAAGTTTTAGTTAATGATTCACTGATTAAAATGATCCGGTCAGAGTGAGTTTATAGTTAATGATTCAATGATTAAAATGATCCGGTCAGAGTGAGTTTTTAGTTAATGATTCACTGATTCAAATGATCCAGTCAGAGTGAGTTTATAGTTAATGATTTACAGATTCAAATGATCAAGTAAGAGTGAGTTTTTAAGCAATGATTCAGTCATTCAACTGATCTGGTCAGAGTGAGCTTTTAGTTAATGATTCACTAATTCAACTGATTTGGTTAGAGTGAGCTTTTAGTTAAGGATTCACTGATTTAAATGATCCGGTCAGAGGGAGTTTATAGTTAATGATTCACCAAATCATATGATCCAATCAAGGTAAGTTTTAGTTAATGATTCACTGATTAAAATGATCCGGTCAGAGTGAGTTCATAGTTAATGGTTCACTGATTAAAATGATCCGGTCAGAGTGAGTTTTTAGTTAATGATTCACTGATTTAAATGATCAATTTAGAGTGAGTTTTTAGTTAATGATTCACTGATTTAAATGATCCAGTCAGAGTGAGTTTATAGTTAATGATTCACAGATTCAAATGATCAAGTAAGAGTGAGTTTTTAAGCAATTAATCAGTCATTCAACTGATCTGGTCAGAGTGAGCTTTTAGTTAATGATTCACTAATTCAACTGATTTGGTTAGAGTGAGCTTTTAGTTAAGGATTCACTGATTCAAATGATCCGGTCAGAGGGAGTTTATAGTTAATGATTCACCAAATCATATGATCCAATCAAGGTAAGTTTTAGTTAATGATTCACTGATTAAAATGATCCGGTCAGAGTGAGTTCATAGTTAATGGTTCAAGGATTAAAATGATCCGGTCAGAGTGAGTTTATAGTTATTGGTTCACTGATTAAAATGATTCGGTCAGAGTGAGTTTATAGGTAATGATTCACTGATTTAAATGATCCATTTAGAGTGAGTTTTTAGTTAATGATTCACTGATGCAAATGATCCAAATGAGTGAGTTTATAGTTAATGATTCACTGATTCAAATGATCAGCTCAGAGTGAGTTTATGTTTAATGATTCACTGATTCAAATGATCCACTCAGAGTGAGTTAATAGTTAATGATTCACTGATTCAAATGATCCGCTCAGAGTGAGTTTACAGTTAATGATTTACTGATTCAAATGATCCGCTCAGAGTGAGTTTATATTTAATGATTCACTGATTTAAATGATCCGGTTAGAGTGAGTTTTTAGTTAATGATTCACTGATTCAAATGATCCAGTCAGAGTGAGTTTATAGTTAATGATTCACTGATTCAAATGATCCGCTCAGAGTGAGTTTACAGTTAATAATTCACTGATTCAAATGATCCGCTCAGAGTGAGTTTATATTTAATGATTCACTGATTTAAATGATCCGGTAAGAGTGAGTTTTTAGTTAATGATTCACTAATTCAAATGATCCAGTCAGAGTGAGTTTATAGTTAATGATTCACTGATTCAAATGGTCCGCTCAGAGTGAGTTTTTAGTTAATAATTCCCTGATTTAAATGACCCGTTCAGAGTTTTTATCTAATGATTCACTGATTTAATTTATACAGTCCGAGCCAGTTTCCAGTTAACAAATCATTGTGATTTTTAACAGTGGTGATTAGGACAGGTCTTTTACGACAGAACACACACTCTCCTTTTAATAAAGGCTAATCCAGTCTAGTTTTGCTAGTGTGATCACACACTCCAGCTCTCCGCCGTCAGTTCCTCTGGCCTCAGTTCAGTTGTGGCCATAAATAAAGATGCATCTAAAGGAAAACCCTCTTCCTCCGAGGGCTGCTGTTTAGCGTGGGTCGGGGCGTCCCTTGGGTACACTTGGCATTTTCATCCATCCTCACACACTCACACACACACACACACACACACACACACACTGTTTACAACCTTGAAATCCAAAAAGCCCTTTCAAGTGCAAATGAATGCTCCTTTCCATCAGATAAGAGTGACGTGAACAGATTTGCTGATTTCCATTTCAAAGCAGCAAAGTTTGTCCAGATAAACAGCTCCCCGGCGTGATCGGCCACTTTACAAATCACCTCCGAAGGCCAGATAAATGTCCACAGCTGAGAAATGGACACGACTGGAGGGAACAACTCTCGGAGGACAAAGTGTTTGAGTGGTTTAACAGAAGGCGTCGCTTACATTGCACTGTAAAAAAAGCATGTGTAAATGAACAGTTTTCCCTATTTTGTGGTCCATGTTTTTATTTCAACCCAAGCTCATTCTGAAAACGTAGCCCCACGGACATTTCTGGAAACCGTGATTTACGTGGCCGAAGGTACGTATGACTGCATTTAGTTTTTTCAAGCGAACGCTACGGGACGGTGTGACACCGCTCATCCTCGCGCTTGCAGGCTGACGGCTCACTTCCATGTGGAGGGCTTTCCCGCCGCAACCAGTTTGTCTGGTTAGCTTGTTGTGTTACGTCCTCGTAGCAGAGGCCCAGAGGGGAGCCGGCCGTGGCGACGACCGAGTTCGAGTTCGTGAAAGAGTGGTTTCAGAAATCTGGTGAGACAAAAAACAGAATCCAAAAACATAGCAAACGAGTTCATGAGAATGTGGTGAAATCCGAAAAGGCTGTCAAAATCAGACAAGGGCTTTTCTTTTCCTGGACGGCTTTTGTAAATTGTCGCTTGGGTTTAGGGAAGAAGGAGGAGGAGGAGGGTGGCTGGGTCAACCAATTGGCCGGCCGCCCAGTCAATCATTCAGTCAGTCAGTCAGTCAGTCGGATAGACGGTCGTTCGACAGCGGCCTCCGGCGGCCTTTACGCGAGAGCAGCGCTGGCGTGAACGATGGGCTTGCTTGCGAGAGGCATTCGAGATGCAAAAAAGCATGCACAGCGGCCTCTCGCGGATTCGCAAAAACAAAAACTGCACAAATACGTACCTCTCGGGACGTATTTCGTGGTCTCCAGAAACGACCGCGGGGCTACGTTTCCAGAATGAGCCTGGGTTGTTTTATTTAGCATTTTTCCTCATTTATTTCTGCTTTTGAATCGCATTATGGGACCTCAATCTTATTCCAAGAACTTTTAACCTTGAAAAGTGACTTTTATTAATGCTTTTATTTGTTTAAAGTAAATTATTGTAAAGCTTGGTGTTGTATATTACACTACAAAACCCTTGTAATAAACTGCCAGTACATTTTCTGTTATTTTACAGACTTTTTCCTCTATATATTATTTCATATTATTTCAAACTACTAAAACGATTGCTTCAGCATGCACAAATGGAAAATCTACTTTAGCGTATACGAACTGAGAGACATTTAAAAGTGCATTGAGTTCACGATTGCTTCAGCGTGCACAAATGGAAAATCTACTATGTTAAGAAGTGTAAAACTAAGGAAATAAGTTTGTTAATGTGTGATGATTTTGGCCTTGAAATATTATTATTTGTTTGTGGGTATCTTGATTAAATATTGATTTTTGAATATTAAGAAGTGATTTAATTGATTTATATCTTTATGGTTGGTTCATTGGTTTGATTGTTTTGTAAAAGGCAATTAAAAGATATTGTGCCTGGCTGGAAATTTAAGAGCGTACTCATACTATGCTATCCGAACCGTGCCCAGGCCCGTTTCCCGGATCGTTTGAGAAGTGTGAATGCTCTGAATCAGGCTCAGGCATGGTTCACTTGGCCGGTTGGAAGAACATGGTATGCTTGTGTGTGAGTGCAAAATGCGCCAAGGCCCGAAACTGAAAGCGAGACTTGACTTTTACGGGACTGTTTCACATGGATTTATTAATCAATCTTACTGTTCAGTGAACGCAAACTGTCGTAGTTTATTAAAGATGCAAACCCCTCACTGCACGACAGCTGCACCTTCAGCAAACCTCCTAATTCCTGCAGCACGAGGACTTTATGATTGTTTATGAGCGTCAAAAGTGGCTGATCTGTTTGGCTAAATATCTGACTGCGTGTCCCCGCATCCCAAACGACTAAATTATATAACTGAAGAAATGTCCACTGTGCTGAGCGAGAGCGCTTACTGAACTGCGCAGCATCGATGACGTAAGCGTGCCCAGGGCCAAATGTAATGTGATTGCGGGCCGACGGGGAAGACGGGAGGGGGGACAAGCGTGCTTTGGCTCGGGTTAAGTCAACTGTACATAGTGTGAGTACGCCCTAAGTTTGTTTGGTTTATGATGAGTTTAACAAAAATATGCTGACGTTAAAGCTAGTTTGCTTTGTTGTTTTTGTTTTCTCCATTATGAATATATTGATTGTTTGTTTGATTGAATGTTTGATTTTGGTTTACTTGATTTAACCATGCCTTTGTTGAAACTTATTTTTTTATTTAATTGATTTATTTAAGAAACTGTAGTGGGGTTTTTTTGAACCCCTGTCGCCCAACCCACTTCATTAGCCAAATACCGCTACAAATAAAAGAGACTTTGTTAAGCTGTACAATACCTGACAAAAGACTTGTTGTTGATCCCAGATGTAAGAGTAACAAATAATAACTCTTCTAGAGAGATCTGCAGAGTGGATGGCAACATCAACAGCCTGAAGTATCAAGACATTTGTGCTGCCCATTACATTACAAACCACAGGAGAGGGCACATTTTTATTTTTGTTTTTTATTTATTTATAGTTTTTTAAACAGGAAAAGATTAAACGATAACCGGGCCTGACTCAGCATGAATTCTGTTTTTCAGCTCTGCAGAACATAAAAACAGACAGACATCTCATCCATCAACACAGTACAAACAATCACCAAACATAAAAATTAGAGAAAAGCTGGCTACTATCTCAGTGGCTACAGCGATAGTTGACCATCAGATGACGAGCATGTTCATTCATTCATTTTGTCAGCTTAGTCCCTTTATTAATTCGGGGTCACCACAGCGGAATGAACCGCCAACTTATCCAGCAAGTTTTTTTTTTTTTTTTTACGCAGCAGATGCCCTTCCAGCCACAACCCATCTCTGGATAAAACATCCACACACACATTCACACACACACACACACTCATACACTACGGACAATTTATCCTACCCAATTCACCTGTACCGCATGTCTTTGGACTGTGGAGGAAACCAGAGCACTCGGAGGAAACCCACGTGAAGGCAGGGAGAACATGCAAACTCCACACAGAAACACCAACTGAGCCAAGGTTCGAACCAGCGACCCACGACCTTCTTGCTGTGAGGCGAAAGCACTACCTACTGCGCCACTGCCTCGCTTGACGAGCATGTGACTTTTGAAAAGTCTCAGTGTTGGTATTGTTTTGAGATGTTGTGGGATCCCATTCCAAGCTTTTATGAATAAATAAAAGAAAGATCTTTGACCATAACAGTTTTTACAAGCCGGTAATGGCAAACATCCATTTGTTACAGATCTGGTGGAACGATCAATCCTTGTGTTAAGTTTTGGTACCAAAGCACAAGGGGCTGCTGACGTAGCGCTACTTAAAATTTTATAGTACAGTTTAATCCCTGTGTTCATAATGTAGTTTTGAAATGTTAAAGCATTAAAAAGTGGATAGCGCTCCATCTCATACTTCAGCCTCCACAATCAAAGTTCCTAAAAACAAAGAAGGTCAATGTGCTCCAGGATTGGCCAGCCCAATCACCAGACATGAACATTATTAAGCATGTTTGGGGTAAGACTGAGGAGGCATTGAAGAAGTATCCAAAGAATCCTGATGAACTCTGGGAGTCCTGCAAGAACGCTTTCTTTGCCATTTCGGATGACTTTATTAATCAGTGATTTGAGTCATTGCAGAGATGTATGGATGCAGTCCTCCAAGCTCATGATGGAGTCAGATACAATATTCATTCTGTCTCCACTGCAGCAGGACTTTATATTCTATACTGGACATTATTTCTGTTGAATGACAAGACTTTTGTCTGAGCAAAGTCAGACCCAGCCTTATCTCACGAGAAAACGTAAGTATTTTACGTTTTGCCAGTTTAATGGCTATTTCGTACAAGTTCAGACGTACGAAATTATGCGATTTTTAAAATGAAGGCGTGGCATCTAACCCCACCCCTAAACCCAACCGTCATTGGGGGATGAGCAAATCGTACTAAATTGTACTAATTAAATCGTACGAATTCATACGAATTAGCCACTAAATCAAAAAGTTACGAATTGCCGTGAGACTGTGTTGTTCAGAGCTTACTGTCCTAATGAAATAGTTAAAAATCAAGGCATGATAATATTTTATTGTGGTAAAATAAACGTAATCTAGAGACCTTTACCTTTCATATAAGCAACTTCTGATACCAAATGGTCAACTAGAAGTAGAGTTATTATTAGCTGTTTCTTAAAATTGTATAGGCGACATAGCTTTTTTCAGGTAGTATAGAGTTGAATTTTCAACATCAAAAGTTGACAGAGCACAGATCAACATTACATAATGCAATTCACAAACGTAAATAAACTTGCGAATACAAAATACAGAAAGTGTTAATTAGCAGATCTTTTTTTGCAGTGTGCTTTAGTGGATCAAACACAACTCTCAGCATCAGCAGAAAACTGCGTAAATCTTGTCTGCAGGGCACTTGTTCTGAATTCAGGCTGTGTTGTTAATACAATCATAAATCTACAGATAAACGTGAGCGCTTGCTGCTCTGTTTACAGATTAGCATGGGAGATTAGTGGCTAATCAGACATTGTGGCTGTAACTCTTGCATGTAAACAATGCATTCGTGCCAGGGAACCAAAAACAATGCAACATACAGCTTTTGTTTGGCTCTGTTTATTGCATGCGTTTGTATTATTTTGGAAATGCATGCCTTTATTTTGCGCTGAGAATGTGTCCTGCTGAGAATAAAATGTCTAGTTAGATGTATTAAACGCAGAAAATGTGCATAAGTCAGTTTTAGGTTCTGATAATGTTTCCTTTAGGTGGCTCAGTGGGTAGCGCTGTCGCCTCACAGAGAGAAGGTCGCTGGTTTGAGCCTCGGATGGGTCAATTGGCGTTTCTGTGTGGAGTTTGCATGTTCTCCCCGTGTTCGTGTGGGTTTCCTCCAGGTGCTCGGGTTTCCCCCACAGTCCAAACACATGCGCTATAGGTGCATTGGGTAAGCTAAATTGTATGTAATGTATGTGTGAATGAGAGTGTATGGGTGTTTTCCAGTGATGGGTTGCAGCTGGAAGGGCATCCGCTGCGTAAAACATTTGCTGGATAAGTTGGCTGTTCAATCCGCTGTGGTGACCCCTAAAACCTAGTGCATTTTAAAATGTGTCTCACTTTTTGTTTTTGCTTTATCCGTCAAGATAATAATCATTTTACGTTTTAATCTATTATGGCCTTTGGTTTTTATGTAGACTAAGAAAGTCCTGTCGAAAGTCATTTTACATGCACAAGTGTGCGTTTCCCGCCACAACACCTGTTGCACAACGCATGAGCGGCGCGTGACCAGCGCCTTTTTTCCGGCATGCATGTTCTTAATCGGGATTTATACCGAGGGTGGGAACACGAGCAGCGCATCAGTGTCAGGCTGCTCTCACCTGCTTCTCCTGCCACAGACTAGCTATTGTGCATTTAAAATTGGGATACTTGCTGAAAGTTAAAAATCCGATTGTTAGTGAACAATATAGTGAAATTTTGACTTTAATTTCCCTTGCTATTATTCTACTTATATATATATATATATATGATTTGTTTCAACTTTTTGGAGCAGTACAGAGGTGGATGTCAGTTTTTGTTTGATACATTTATTTTTCTCCTGTTTCTGGTAGAGAGGGAGCAAGGTAGGGTCTTTGTTTTTCTTTTTAATGTTATTCTGAGAGTTTAGAAAGTTGCTTCCTCAATCAGTTGGAGATTTTGATTATTGTTTTGGCATTGTACCCTCCTGAGTATTTTTGAAACCCACCAGTACCCTTGGTCACTTATTGTTTGTTCATCTGTAAATAAATAAGTACTTTTTTTTTTTTTTGGACATTGTATTTGGTGGATTTGGTTATTGTTGGAGTGCTGGGACATAAGAAGGGTGATGATTGTTGGCTGCCTTGCCCTTTAGTTTTTTTTTTTTTTTATATATTATTATTATTTAGATAGCCTATATTATTTTCTATTATCAAAATTGGCCTCTAATTAAATTTAAATTCCCTTTTTGTACTTTGTTGCATGTTTCCCTGACCCTAGATAGGAGAGGCATGTAACAACACACATTCATAGACTATGGCCAAATTAGTTTATTCAATTCCCCTATAGGGCGACGCAGTGTCGCCTCATAGCAAGAAGGTTGCTGGTTCGAGCCTCGGCTGGTCAGTTGGCATTTCTGTGTGGAGTTTGCATGTTCTCCCTGCATTTGCGTGGGTTTCCTCCGGGTGCTCTGGTTTCCCCCACAGTCCAAAGACATGCGGTACAGGTGAATTGGGTAAGCTATAATTGTCAGTAGTGTATGAGTGTGAATGAGTGTGTATGGATGTTTTCCAGAGATGGGTTGCGGCTGGAAGGGCGTCCGCTGAGTAAAAAACTGGATAAGTTGGCGGTTCATTCCGCTGTGCCGACCTCAGATTAATAAAGGGACTAAGCCGAAAAGAAAATGAATGAATGAATGAATGAATGAATTCCCCTATAGAGTATGTGTTTGGGCTGTGGGGTTAACTGGAGCACCCTGAGGAAACCTACATCAGCATGAGGAGAACATGCAAACTCCACACAGAAACACCAACTGGCTCAAAACAGCGACCTTCTAACTGTGAGGCAACAGTGCTAACCACTGAGCCACCATGTCGCCTGGCACAGATAATACTTAAAATTATTAATATTCTTAACCATAGAATCAGCCTATCAGATAACGATGTCTTACACAGGAATAAATTACATTTCACAATTCATATTTACATATATATATTAAATTAGGTATTATTCTGAACACTGCAGTTTTTAATGTATTTTTGATCAAATACGTTCAGCCTTGGTAAGCTGAAATAATATCACATTGTATTGCATTTGCAGATTCAGCCACATGTGAACATTATACATATAAGTCACTTAAGCCATATGCACACTCATCAAATTCAAAGGACATTTTCCATATCTGCTCAACACATATTGTAGCCGCAGCTTGTTTATGTTGGATTTAGCAGGACTTGCACAAAGGCTCAGTGCAGATATCAGTTCTGCTATCAGATGCACAGGTAGTAGTGGATTATGGTGTGTACACATCTCTTGTATTTTATCAGGTGTGATTTAGCTCAAAACCAAAGAGTAATGCAAGTTCTGCTGGAGACAAATATTAACTCTTGTCTCTTGTCAAGTTTTTTTCTCTCCTAACTGAAGAGAAATAAAAGTAGATGAGAGTTCAGACTTTTACTGAACGTATTTAAAGTCAATGTGGATAGCAGTTTTGTTTGGTGTATCTTTATTTTTTTTTCTTTCTTTATTTTTATTTTTTTTGGGTACACTTTATACATTAAGGTTTCAAAAATCAAAAATAACTGTACAGCATTTATGAATCATGTTAGTAACCTAACATTAACTAGAAGAACCTTATTGTAAAATGTTTCTTTATTTTTCCCCCAATTTATGTTTAATGGAGAGATTTTATTCAACACATTTCTAAACATAATAGTTTTAATAACTCATTTTTCATAACTGATTTATTTTATCTTTGCCATGATGACAGTAAATAATATTTGACTAGATATTCTTCAAGACACTTCTATGCAGCTTAAAGTGACATTTAAATGCTTAGTTGGGTTAATTAGGTTAACTAGGTAGGTTAGGGAAATTAGGCACGTATTGTATAACTGTGGTTTGCTCTGTAGACTATCGAGAAAAAAATATCTAGCTTAAAGGGGCTAATAATTTTGATCTTAAAATAGTTTTTTAAAAATTAAAAACTGCTTTTATTCTAGCCAAATTAAAATAAATAAGACTTTCTCTAGAAGAAAAAATAGTATCAGACATACTGTGAAAATTTCCTTGCTCTGTTAAACATCATTTGGGAAATATTTGAAAGTCAAAGGGGGGCTAATAATTCTGACTTCAATATATATATATATATATATATATATATATATATATATATATATATATATATATATATATATATAACATTAACAAAAATCAATACATTTTATAATAAATGTACTATTCACTATTGGATTATGTTAGTAATATTATATATTTATTTTATTTTATGAAAAATATAATTGCTCAAGATTTAGTTTTAGAAGGATTTAGTTTGAGAAGAATATGACATTTTTGTAGACTATCGAGCTATAAAGTGTTTTTTTTATAACTGTAAAACTGTTTCTGTTAGTGCTGCATTAAATTGGAAAAAAAATACGTTGCAATATTTTTATTTTCTGCAATTTATATTTCGATATTTCACCAAACAACATGAATAGCTCTATTTTGAAATAATTTAAACATTAATGTTGAATAAAATAATCAAATGTGCACTAAAGTTGTATAGTCTTCATCGTATACATAATTAAATAAAATACATTTTTTGTAAAGTTTTGTTAAATTATTGCTACAAAATGCAATAATTCATTAAATCAAATGCTTTAAACTCACTTTAACTGCTTACACACTCACAAGCCTTAAAAACACACGCAACTGATCAACTTTTTTTATGGTTAAACTGAAATGAAAGGAAACTGGTTCGAGTCCTGGCTGGGTCAGTTGGCATTTCTGTGTGCAGTTTGCATGTTCTCCCCGTGCTGGCGTGGGATTCCTCCGGGTGCTCCGGTTTCCCCCACAGTTCAAACACATGTGCTATAGGTGAATTGGATGAATTAAATTGGCCATAGTAGTGTATGCGTGTGTGTGTGTGTGTGTACGTGTTTTTGTGACAAATCAGGACACAAATCTGTATAATGACATGGGTATGACACAGGAATTACAAAATATGAGGACATTGGTGACGTCCTTATTTCTCAAAATGCTTATAATTCCTACAGAATAAGTTTAATCAGAGAGTAAAGCTGCACACAGTCTCCTGTGATGGTTGGGTTTAGGGTTGGGGTGGAGTGAGGGCAATACAATATACAGTTTGGACAGTATAAAATGAATGGAAACTTATGTAATGTCCCCACTTTTCACAAAAACAAAAGTGTGTGTGAGTGTGTATGAGTGTTTTCCAGTAATAGGTTGTAGTTGGAAGGGCATCTGCTGTGTAAAACATATTCCGGAGTGGTTCATTCTGCTGTGGTGACCCCTAATAAATAAGAGATTAAGTCAAAGAAAAATGAATGAATTAATTAAACTGAAATTACTCCAAAACAGTATCTGGTCAAATATATTCCTGACTCCACATTACAGATCCTGCGATGTAATCATTGTCCATTGACACATAGCGATATCAATGGTAAAACAATATATTGTGCAGCCCTAATTTTTATTTATTTATTGATTTTTTTATTTTTTGAAGAAATGTGTTGATACTAGCGGTGTCATGATTTAGATTTTTAATCGAAATCAATCAAAATTTATGCTCAATTTCGATTATCGAATCAAAAAATAGAATCGTCAATGCTGCCACGCCCCCATGTCACGTCAGCTTGGCTTGCCAAGCGGGAAAAAACAGGCTTGTTGAAGTGCTTGTTAAACGGCAGAAGCAGGAGACCCGTCGACAGAACTTAAACCCTCTCCTCTTTCAATGAAGTCGCCGGTGTGTAAGCATTTTGGATTTCCAGTGAGTTATGTTGACAACGTTTGTGTTGTCGACAAAAAAAAACAAAAACACAGTTTTGCAAGCTCTGCTATGTACGTATTACGTACGGTTCGTCCGATAGACAACACCGGCATCGTGATACTCCGCCAGCCCCCGTTGCAAATCCGCTCGCGAAAAGTACACACTCAGGCCCTGTTTACACTGTCTTTGTTTTTAAATGGCATTTTAGAACGACAACGATTTGACATCCACAGTGGCGTGTAGCATTTCTGAGCAGCCCTCCTTCCTCTCTACCTCTGAAAATGCACATCACGTGACCACATAAGCAAAGACCACCCGTGTTAAAAGCGCGCGCCAGACCACTAGCTTTTTCTTGCTTTCTTGCTTGCATTTTTCTCTTTCGCTGTTTTGTGGCTTGTTTGTATTTTCCGCGTGCGTTTAGAAATTACCCTGTCTAACTATGTTTTGTTGTTGCTTGTTTCTGTGTGCACGTTATCCGTCTGTTATTCGTACATTGTTCTTAGTTTATCGTTGTTTACGAGGCTTGGACGAAGCGGACAGGTAAGAAGGTCACGTGACATACATTTCGCAACACTCAGGACTACTCTGCTGTCTAGTACACTAGGTTAGGGGCGAGCGCCACTCCTTGTACTTTTGGATAGATAGATAGACTAGATAGTTAGGACTCGGAAGATCTTCGTGTGTTAATTATACTGTTTTTCTCATAGTTAGTTAGCTAGATGCTTCTGGGAAGTTAGATTTAGTTTGGGTTTTGTTCTTTTCATTTTTTTAGCGCCGCCCGCGTCCCTTCTGCCAGCTCTCTTGTTTTTCCCGTCTTTATTTGTTTCAGTGTTGTACATATTGTAAATAGTATATTTTTGCTTTACTTACTTTTTCTTTATTTTTGATTAATTCGTTGTTGTTGTTGTTCACTTTGGGATTGTAAATAAAAACACACATATTTTGGCATTACTTTGGTTGTCTTTCCACTCATTCACTGTTTATATAAATATATTTTAATTAAATAAATGTCAAACCCCACAACCCTAGACTAACATCAGGGGTTTGTAACACAGACACAGACGCACACACAGCCATGCGCTCGAGACAGCAGGTCCAGGCAGTCAGAGGACTGCTTCAATCTTTCACTCACTTGTACTTTGTCATTTTAGCGAACACCTCAGATACTGTTGGCTGGTTTCTGTTGGTTGTGCGTCTTTTTTACCGACGCCATTATAACAATACAGATCACTGCCTATTCACGAGTCCCGCAGAAAAAGTGATTGACAGGTGGTAATTATGTGTGTATCTTGCCTTTATTCATTTACTGTATGATTTGTTTATGGGTAAAACAAAGACCATGCAGGTCAGGTAGTTTAAACGGTAGGCTACAAATAATGAATTGGTCATTATTTAATTATTCATAATCGAAAATCGAATCGTGCCTTTAGAATCGAAAATGTAATCGAATCGAGGATTTGGAGGATCGTGACACCCTTAGTTGATACTGATATACTTGCCTTCAATATTCCGCCGAATGTGAGCTCAGTTAGAGACAGTACTGACAGTTCTTCTGATATCTATATGTATACTCAAACCGTAGCTCCTGTCATGATGTAAAGTGTGATTTTGTGCATTGCCGTTGTCAATATCTCCACTGACGCAGCTGTTATCTGTGTTTTCGAAACCGTAATTACTCTGTTCAATCTCTCAGTGTGTCTGACAGTTTCACTCCAGCCTTCTAGAAAGTAGAGCCAGATCAGATCCGCACTCTTCATTATCTTTTCATCATCCTCCATTCACTGCTTACTTCAGCTGGATTGACTCATTGGCTTACATGTGGTCAGAACGGCTTACATTTATTCATTTAGCAGACACTTAGCAGACTTAAAAGTGAGCTCTTCAGATCATCGGAGAGCAGCAGTATATACAGCAGAATTAATAGGCCCCTGTATATTTTTTTCCACAATTTCTGTTTAATGGAATGAAGATGCTTTTAAACACATTTCTAAACATAATAGTTTTAATAACTCATTTCCAATAACTAATTTATTTTATCTTTGCCATGATGACAGTAAATAATATTTGACTGGATATTTTTCAAGACACTTCTATACAGCTTAAAGTGACATTTAAAGGCTTCACTAGGCTAATTAGGTAAAAGTAGGGTAAATAGGCAAGTCATTGTTTATTGATGGCTTGTTCTGTAGACAATCAAAACAAATATTGCTTAAGGGGGCTAATAATTTTGACCTTATCATGAAAACTGTTTTTATTCCAGCCAAAATAAAACAAATAAGACTTTCTCCAGAATAAAAAATATTATAGGAAATACTGTGAACATTTCTTGCTCTGTTAAACATCATTTGGGAAATATTTGAAAATAAAAAAATAAATAAATCACAGGAGGGCGAATCATTTTCACTTTTATAAGTTTTAATAATTGCATTTGTAAATATGTATCAAGTACAATTAAGGGCTCTATTTTAACGATCTAGGCGCAAAAGTCTAAAGCGCATGGGGTAAAAGCATTAAGAGCATGTCCGAATCCACTTTTGATATTTTAAGGTCGGAAAAATACACTCTGCACCACGACGCATGTTCTAACAGGGTTAAGCTTTTTCTCTTAATGAGTTTTGGGTGTGTTTTGAGCATAACATGATTTAAACCAATCAGAGTCTCATCTCATATTCCCTTTAGGAGTCAGTTGCATCACTGCCATGGTGCAGTTTCTATTAACATGTTTGACTTTGTAAGTTGAAAAACTGAACACTTTACTATTGTTGTTATTATTACTATTATTATTTCTATTACTATTATTAATATTATTATTATTATTATTATTATTATTACTATTATTATTATTACTATTATTTCTATTACTATTATTACTATTATTTTTATTATTATTATTATTATTATTATTATCATTTCTATTACTATTATTAATATTATTATTATTATTATTACTATTATTATAATTATTATTATTACTATTATTTCTATTACTATTATTAATAATATTATTATTATTATTATTATTATTATTTGTATTATTATTATTATTATTTCTATTACTATTATTAATATTATTATTATTATTATTACTATTATTATAATAATTATTATTACTATTATTTCTATTACTATTATTAATATTATTTTTATTATTATTACTATTATTATTATTTGTATTATTATTATTATTAATATTATTCAAACTTTCTAATTGATTTCATTTTAAGTGCATGGTATTTTGTTGCAATATTATTTCTTAAAATATGAATGCATTATCTTGACATTGTTGTCATGTTCTGCTATTAAATGTCACATTTATTAAATCTGCGGTGCACTGAAACAATTTATCAACCCAGTTTATCACTTATCTATAATGATATAAACTATTCATATTAATTAAATCAAGTACTAAATATCTCTTCACGTTTATCAATTGAAAGTATATGCGACTGTGCCATTCTGAACATCCCCATGCTTTCTTTTTCTTTGCTTGACTTTTTTGACGTCTGCCATCTTTTCCTCCGTTTGATGTACACCACACCAGTCTTTCCTGACAGATGACGTGTGTATTTGACAAGCTGACATGATGGTGGCATAATACTAAACGCACTTGTAACGTCTGTGGCAGAGAATTTAGATGTCAATCACCCTGAACGGCACCAGCGGCTCATAAATATGCAGAGAAGTTATTTAACGCCCTTCACCACCGCTAATGTCTTTACATGCTGCTGTTCCGTAGGATTCTGCTTATAGACACTCTTTATTCCCAGAGGAGCTTCGAGCGTCTCCCACTGATGCTTTAAATTAGGACAAATCTCGTTAATACTTCGTCACCAATCTCAGCCCACCCATATTAAAGCATCGTCCCCTTGGGGGCAACACCAACCCACACGGAGACACAGAATTTGTTGCATAGCTCAAAAAGACAGTAGAGCTACAGGAATTGACCTGAATGTTACTGTAGAGTTTGATTAGCCAGCATGGGCATTACTACTGAATTATTAGACCTCCTGTGAAATCTTTATTCATTTAAAAAATATTTTTAAGTGCTTTTTTAAAATGGAAAACATTGGTTTTGCCGTTGCAATGATGACATTACATTATATTGTACTAGTTATTTTGCAAGATACTATTCAGCCTTAAGTGGAATTTAAAGGCTTGGCTTAACTTCTTAACCTAAGCAAGTTAATTAGGCAAATCATTGAACAACAATGGTTTGTTCGATAGCTAATCGTAAAAAATTCTTAAAGGGGCTAATATTATTGACGCTTGAAATTGATTTACATCTCTTTTTTTTAACTAATTTTATATCAGCCAAACTAAAATAAATTATAATTTTTTTATAAGAAAAAAATATATAATATGAACTACTGTGAAAAATGGCCTTGCTTTACTTGGGAAATTCTGCACGTTCCATTTCTTATGGGGGAGTCATGAACACTCACTTGAACTTAAGTGACATCTGCACTTCTTTGGATGTTTGTTTTAAAACTGCATGATGTGTTTACTTGTGTTATCTTTGACTAATATCTACATTTGTTAGATGATCTAAAACATTAGCGTAAGATACATATTCTTTACATATAATTTACATTTTAATGAATTTGAAAAATATTTGGTTAACATTTAGAGAGAAAAATTGATTTATGTCTCTATGTTAATGTCCTATAATGCGAAATAAAAACTGATCTTAGTTTAATAACTAATATAAATATGAAATGTGCATTTCAATGCACAGTAAATGCTGTTATAGGCATAAAAATATGAAATATAGGCAAAAAATATGAAAAAAGTAGCTTATGTTCTTATAATGTTTCTAAAAAAGATTTTTTGACTTTTATTTATTTTATTTTTTTTGTTAAAACTGCTTTTATTCCACTTTCTCGATAAGAAAAATATAACAGGAAATACTTTTAAAAATGTCCCCCGCTCACTCTCCGCCTCTTTGCCCTTATTTGGTATCCCGCCGTGGGTGTGATGACGCGCGAACAAAATGGCGACGGTTGGCCGCGCCTACTTGTGGCTTCTTTTGCGCTCTTTAGAAACCTATGGGTGACGTCACGGATACTACGTCCATATATTTTACAGTCTATGTGTTAAACTCACCCTTAATCACGTCTGATGATGATTGATAATCCTAGCAAACTGAACCGGCCTTTTATTCTCGGTTGCTTTGCGCTCGTCCTGTCTTGTTGATATGATCATATTCGTTACTAGGGAGACATGTCAATCAATATTGGTGGGCGGGGGGACCGCACTCCTATGTCAAGTTGCGGTCTATCTGAAAACCGCTTCAATTGGTCCACCGTTTTTATGTTGTTAAATTTGAATAAAAAAGGACTGGGTGTGTTTATATCACCCCAATATGACAGTATATATACTATACTTACACACACGTCTGTCCAAACATCTTTAAAAGTAGATTTTTCACCATAGGTGCCATTTAAAAAAACGCCTCATGCTTGTTTTTTTGTCTTGATACGCCCAGAGGCGACATGAACGTTTAGCTGCTTATTGCTCTTGTGAATAATAAGCATTTCTTCATCGCTAGAGCTGGAGCTGCTGCTTGAACCATCCATGCTTGTTCGAGTCACCAGTAACTTTAACAACAAGCGTGTGAACTTCCTCTCTTCCTCTTCTTCTGTGTCAAAAGCAGGTGTCGGAAGCTTAAAGTTGTGTAGCGCCATCTAATGTCAAGGAGTGGTTTTGAATACTCTTCTGCTCGACACTAGTGAAAACCGCTTGGCTTTGAATACGGAAAAACGTCTCGTAAAATGCTGTGTCCCGGTGTGTAGGAGCCTTTAGGTTGTATTAACTAACAAAACAATAATTATGCATTTCAGTGCACAGTAAAGGCTTTTATAGACACACAAATATGAAAAATGTAGCTTACGCTCCTATAACATGATGTTGATAATGCATCCCAGCTTTTGACTACCCAGCCTATTATTATTATTATTATTATTATTATTATTATTATGATGATGATGATGATGCAAAAACAGACAATTAGGGTCTATTTAGTTTAACTGTTGACAGACTCTAAACATCTAAAAAATATGGGTTGTTTTAAACCAATGTTGGGTCAAATATGGACAAGCATAATTGTTGGGTTAAAAAGTACAATTTTAAATTTAATTTAAAACGAATTGGGTTTGTCCATAGTTGACCCAGTTTATGATTAAAACTACAGTCAATTTGAAAAAAAAAAATAAGTAAATTCTTAAGAAATACTGTGAACTCTTCTTTTTCTTAAATTTGACACTGTAGCAATGGTAGATTAAATTATACATAAAGTATATTTAATAAAAATCAGTGTACTGCATTTCTATAGGTATTATTACAAGAAAGTCATGACACTACAACATGAAAAAGGTCAAAATGACTGCCTTGGTAGTTCTAGTGTTAAATAAAACCTTAAAATAGAGGCTCTACATCGGCTCTTACAAGAGACAGTGTGAATGAAAGACGTTGGTGAGGGAAAGAGCTAGAAGAAGTAATATGGAGTTGAGACACGAGTTCATCCATTCTCAGGACCAGAGCTGAGGTAATTAGGACTGCTGGGAGGGACAGAGCGCCACTCTCTTTCTCAGCAGGTCTTTTTTTTTGGGAGAATGATTTATCTGGAAGGAGAAAATGCTGGAAGCGCTGTAGTGGGTGGAAATGCACAAAGTTGGATTCTCTGGACCTGGAGCCTCATGCATAAAACTTCACTTTCTTTCTATGCACAGCAAAAAAAAAAAAAAAAGTGCTTGCAGAAGATGAAGATCGTGTGGATGTGGAGAAAAATAAGTTATCTATTTTCTCAGGTTTTGTTTCAAAGGACTCTTTTTTTCAAATCAACTAGTTGTTTTAGGGTTGTCCTTATTCTCTTAATGAGTTATGAGTAGGGCTAGACAGAATCTGTGGACAGTTTTTGCTATTTCTGCAAAGAGTTTTGTAAAACATCTGTGGATTTATGCGGAATGATTTTATTATATGATTTAAATTTTTATATATATATATATATATATATATATATATATATATATATATATATATATATATATATATATATATATATATATATATATATATAATCTATAATAATTTATTATGTATATAATATATCCGTCATTGACAGATTTTTTTTCAGCAGTGACGGAAAAATCTGAAGGTGATCCGTCATTTTGACGGATTATGCTGAGGGTGATCTATTGTAATTTGTAGCTAACTGTAATTCCCACTTCTGTCCAGCTGATGGCGATTGCCTTGTTTTGCCTATTCTTTGTCACCACTCTGTACAGTTGCAAAAAGTCACATCAGCTGAGTGTGAGAAGTTTCGGCCAAATAGTTGTGATATTAATAATAAAGGTGAAAAAAAAGAGGAAGTGATGCAGTAGACGATGAAGAACAAACAGACAAAAATACGATCCAACCAAGCAGCAGCTAGCAAGGTCAGGTTTATTGTTTTTATATTGATGCTCTTGTGCACTACAAAATAATTTATTTATTTTTAGTATTATTTGTTTCTTGCAATCAATATCCGTTTATTATTACGTATTTTATCCTTTGTTTGATTCTTTTTGTTATGGGATATGCTGTTTGCATTTTATTCAAAGGTTAAACGCAGTGCCTACACTTTTTGTTTTTACATTATAGCCTGCGTTTGCTGTTATATAAATTAAAATGGTACCAACGTAATACCAAAAGTTTTTTTACAAAGGCATACGAAGACTAAGTCGCGCCAGCTCCGGGCCGCAGTGCCCATTACTCGCGGACCGATTCTGGCTCGAATGCATCAGCGTCGGCTCGTGAATGGCTCGTGATCTGACCCGATTGACACAGGCCGGAACCGGGCAGTGAGTCCACAGGCATCCAGCCCTAGTACGGCAGCCGGAGTCTCCGGCAGGCGAGAATCTAGCCGGAAGTGGCCCGAGTTTATGTTGCTATCTAGGGTGCGTTGGAGTGCGTTGTGAGCACCGGACTGCTGTAGTATTTTTTCCTGGTGAAACGAGTGCTTGCAGGATCGGAAAATCCCACATTCAGAGAATCCAGCAAACTTTCTGATCACAGCCTTAGGAGAAATGTTTCCTAACTTAAAAACGCTGGCTGAAGTGGCGCTAGTAAATCCGATCTTTGGTCACGAGAAGTCGACTTTCCGAGGCAAAGACAGTCTCCCTTAATGCGTTTGATTACGCACAGGCAAGCACCCAGTTCAGCTCGACGCAGAAGGAAGATATGAGTTAGGGCACATAGGAGTTTTTGTTCATTTGTCAAATAAATAAATTTATGATTTAGCCTATATGCTCGTCGTGCAACTTCATTATTAAAATATGAATGAAAAAAGTGATTAGAAAATATGCAAATTAATTGACGGTCAATAATAGGTTATGACAAAATTTTTATAGCCCTCTTCGTCAAAATGATGGACAATGAGAAAGTCTAATGCGACCTCTGATATATATATATATATATAATTTTTTTTTTTTATATTTACAATATAAATCAAATTAGCAAGTGTCTCATATAATATTTCTACTAAAAGACAGAAAATATTACTTTATAAACTGTAAAGTACATTTAATGTACATTTGAATATTCGTGGATAACAACAATAGCCAAATTAGTACTCAAGTTATTGTTGACTAGGGTTGGGCATCTAAGCTATAATGCCGATCCGATACGCATCTCGATACAAAGAATACGATCCGATATATTAGCGATACATTTGTGACATTGCGATGCAACACGATACGATTCACACCCATATCACGATACAATGCGATAAAGCAAAACCATGACTTTTTTTTACAAACTAGCTTTTCTCTCAGAGCCAGAGTGTCAGTTTACAGTAGAGGGCCATTTTAGAACATATAGCACATATTATTTAAGTATTTTCAAGATAAACAGAATGTATAAGTGCAATATATATTATAAATGTATATATTTGCACTCTTTCAACGTAAAGGTTTAGCATTGCACAACAAGAACTGTGATTTAACTTTTCAACTATGAAAACAAGTTTTACAAAGATATATTGTGCCACTGAATATTCAAAACTTAAGGTCGTGAACTAGCAGTGTTATGCTGCTTTGAAACATCACTATCACTGTAAACAACAGGCTAATAAAAAAATAAATAAAAATTAACAGGAGGTGTTTAAAACTTTCGTTCTCCATGGCACTAGGCTGAATATCTTTGCAGATGAACAATGCAATAGCATTCGTTATTGGCGTAGAGCGAGCAGAACTGTTGCGCATGGAGAAAACTTTTAATGCTTTTCTTACCACTTTTGGAGCTGGTAGCTACAGTTAAAGCAGAGCAGGAAGCCGGGGATGCAGGGACACTGTGTAACGAGGAGACTGACACGGAGGGATCCATTATGCAGTATTTATTAGTCAAGCTTTCACTCAAACACACAATATGCACTAAAGTGCAAACACACATCAACAATAGTCTGTGAAGTATCAAGACTGGTGGTGGACAGACACAGAGGAGTTTACCAGGCATGGGTCGAGGGCAGGCTGCGAGTATCAGAGTCCGTGAATGAGGCGTGGGTCGTGGGCAGGCAGCGAGTATCAGAGTCTGTGTATCAGGCGTGGATCGTGGGCAGGCAGCGAGTATCAGTGTCCGTAAATCAGGCGTGGGTCGTGGGCAGGCAGAAGGCAAAGCAGAGTCAGAAAACAGGCTGGAGTATTGCACAAAGTATCAGGCAGGGACTAACACTCAGTAATGCTGGCCGGGGCTAAACAAGACTTCGCACTGACTGAGTGTTTGGAACTGGCTTATAAAGGGTACGTGGGTCGTTAGCTTGATTCAGAACAGGTGTATCCGCAATCAGCGTATGTGGATGATGTAATGCCAGAAGTCCGGAGATGGCGGCCTCTGCCGGCCAGCGAGGCGAGTGACTGGGACCGAGTCGGTGACACACTGGAAGATGCTTCCACAACAACACAGAGGCGCCGCTTCAAGTGAGATTTCAGATTAGTCGTACTGCCCGTGTATTTTACAGATGCGCGGCACATTTTGCTAATTGCATCTGTCCTGTCAAGTCGTCCATCCTTTTTGCAGAATCCATAATGTTGCCATACTTTAGATTTAAAACTCAGTGAGGAATAAAATGTTTGTTTTGCTTCCCGCGCTTTCTGAGGGCGCACCACTAGCTTCATCCGCACATCGATACACTGAGTTGTAGTGTAAGTGTACACATCCGCAAATCCATTGCTAATGCATACTTTATGTAGGTCGATTAAATTATGCGCCAAAACAGGTTGACAACACTTGTTAATAAATAAAAAATACATTCTATATTAAAAATATAAGTTGTATCTTGGAAAAACCGGTGCATCTCGCAAAAACCGATGCATCTCGATTTGCTTCCAAAATTTCATTCATCCTCTGCTGCTCTACCGATGCACTCGCATCGTGCACGCGCATGACCGCGTTTCGATACATATCGGTTAATCTTCCCATCCCTATTGTTGACATAACAGGAGGGTGGCAGGAGATGCGTCTGAAATACGGGAGACTACCGGGAAAAACAGAAGTGTTAGCAGGTATGCTCACACATACACTCTGCACTCTGACTACTTCAATATTGTCGATAAGCCGTGGTGGGCGTTTCTCTCTGTCTCGTGCTAGACACAGTCGACCAATCGCAACAGGCGGTCATCGGTCCAATCAGCGCAGATAAGTTTTCGCTAATGAATCACTGAATGAATCATTTGGTAGTCGCTGGGATAATTAGGTAAAAATAAATGCATATTATAAGAAAATGAAAGTGTTTTTTGACCTTGCATTCATATCAGACTGTTGTTGGAGACCCTAAAACCAAAATATGACTTTTTATAATGTATAATAGGGGCTCTTTAACCTTACAAATACAGTCTCTGGTGTAAACGAGAGCAAACTCACTCTATGTGTGTTTTCCATGTAAAAGAACTATCAATGTCAATATGCTCCTCAAATACATTTTTTAATGTTAATGTGACTATTACAGACATTTTTCTGTAGTTTGAAACATTAAATTGGCTGTGTTGGTAATGTAAATGTACAAAAAATATGTATATATATATATATATATATATATATATATATATATATATATATATATATATATATAGTCAGTGAGCTTCTGTATTAATTTGTCAAACTACTAAAACTGTCAATAGTGGTCGCATCACAAAATACAGAAAACTGTTAAAGGGTCACGAAACACCAAAACACATTTTTATTAGCTGTTGACAGTCGTATATGTGTCCCACACTGCTAAAAACACTATTAGGACACCTATATTTTACTAAAAAGTGTAAATTGGTTGTTTTTGCGTTATTTTAAGCAAATTCGTACTTCCGGTTTGAAACGAATTTTTGAAGCTGCGTCACGGTCATGACATAATAGCGTTGTATTCCAGAGTCCAGACTGGGCGTCTGTGCCAGAGTGTGTCTTATTACATCTTACAGTGTGATGCATTAATGCATGAGTAAGGCTTGGTTCAAACCAATCAGCGCGCTCTATTGTGCAACTTCATTAATATTCATTAGTGTCACCGCGTTTACGCCACAGAGACGCCACGTTGTGTTGGCAAAACAAGCGTGAAGTGTTGCTTTTATAGTTTGCTGCAGTTAAGTTTTGTTTTCATTTTCTCTCTGTGAGAGCGCAGCTGGATCACGTGTGGATTAACAGTGTACGCGACGCTCGACAACAATAACTTATGTGTCTAAGGAGGAACATTGTTTACCTGAGAGCTGTTCTCATCTGCAAACGCTGAGATCCGGATTCGCTTGTAACGTTAGTCTTCTCTTCATAAAGACGCGGCTCTAGTTGCTGGTGATTGTCCTGTCTCTACAGATTTGGTAAGTGAGTGACCAGTGCTCTTTGTTTATTCAGTTTGTTGGTATCGAATTAAGTTAACTATTGCACTGAGTGTAAACATGTTAGCACCGCATTTAGTGACCGGAATAACACACGCGGCTTTCTGACACTACCTCTAAGTTTCCGGGAAATGCGGAGGGTTTTTTTTTCTCTCATTCGCCGTGCGGTATCAAACATTGCATGAAAAATACACGCTTAGAGCAGATCCTCGAATCAAATATCGCGTTTGTCGCGAGGGACATGAATGAATTCCCTGAATGAAAGAGCCAAACTGCAGTTAAAGTCCAACATTTAATAATTTGGCAAATAATTCGACTACAGATGTCCATGTAGGTTAAACACCATCACTTTCTCATGTGTGTGTATTCTGACTGAAACTCGCGCGTGCCCAAATAGACACTCCTACACCATCCCACTTTAGTTCCTCCGACACTCCCCCCTAAACAGAGCTGGACACGCCCACTTTTCTGACTTTTTCCAAAGTAGAGGTGTGAAAACACCCTGCTGAAACGAGGGGGTTTCATGGCCATTTAATAAGTGTTAACTAGCATAATGAAGAAAAATAAACTGCATATATAATTCAATCCTCCAAAATCCAAACGGGACTCACCGAAACAAAACACAGCGCAAGTTGGAGCTGTACGATTAATCAGCAGCCTAATGTTGCTTTCAGCTCCTGTGATTAATTATTAAAGCTGTTGATTAGATCTGTTTACAGTGCTTTTTGCAGGGTTGCGGCACTGTAACCAATCACAGGCTTGATCAAGCATACAATGCTGAATCACAGGTGTTTAAATCAGTCTGAAAGTCCAGCAATGATCACAACAGGTACTAATCAGCCTCATGAGCGTTGTTTTTTTAACTCTAGTTTATGAGCGCTGGAGAAACATCACACGAGACTCAAAATGAAGCACTGTCATCGTTGTTTCTTTTTTCTTCATTTTTTGGGGGGTGTTGCTTGCTTGCATGGGATTAATATACAGCTATGGAAACAATAAAGAGACCACTTGGTCACACTTTATTTTAATGATGTTTGTTCAACTTAAGTTACATTGCATATTGGTGCAGACTAAAGGTGCTTTCACACCTGTGAATCGATTCATTTGTTCTGAAACAGGTATTAAAATTGTTACGTTGTTGCTCTTTGTTCTTGGTGCGGTTCGCTTTCACACGGCAAAGTTTCTAAACCAGGGGTGTCAAACTCAATTCCTGGAGAGCCGCAGCCCTGCACAGTTTAGTTCCAACCCTGCTCCAACACACTTACCTGTAGGTTTCAAACAAGCCTGAAGGACTCAATTAGTTTGATCAGGTGTGTTTAATTAGGGTTGGAACTAAACTGTGCAGAGCTGCGGCCCTTTTGGAACTGAGTTTGACACCTGTGAGCTAAACAGACCAAAAAAGCTAAAACAAGTCATGAGTGAGTAAACTCCCCTCACATTTGTCAGAGTTTCACGGTTTATTTTGCAGAGTCCCGCTCAGCTGTCATGCGTCCTTATTTAAGTCATGACGATGAGCAATAAGACAATATTAGCGATGTGAAGACCGGCGGTTTGGTGGTGTTTGACAGGTTGCGCACAACGTGTCTGAAGAGCGAGGTGGGATGCGGTGGGGAGGGGTGAGAAGTGTGTGTGATGTATTTGAGGATCGGGTGGGTGATGCGTGATTTCCGGGAGATTTTCACTCGTTCGCGGGCATCCGGGAGTGTCTGTGCATTTGCTGGAGACTTGGGATGTCTGGAATGACCTCCCTCCCTACTCATAATACTCTCTTCATATAGCCGTATGCCTATTACATATCTGAAACAAAAGTCTAGGTGTGAAAGTACCCTAAATCTCGGTTTACTAATACTCAAATGGACCATCAAAATAAAGTGTTACCATTTTTTTACTTTGATGCGATCGAAACTCAACGATATTCCATTAAATGTCGACTTCTGGCGGCATGCTGGCTCAGTGTTTAGCATTGTCACCTCATGCATCCTTATTTAAGTTAAGATGATGATCAATAAGACAATATTAGCGATGTGAAGACCGGCGGTTTGGTGGTGTTTGACAGGGTCCGCGCGACGTGTCTGAAGAGCGAGGAGGGATGCGGTGGGGAGGGGTGAGAAGGGTGCGTGACGTATTTGAGGACCGGGTGGGTGATGCGTGATTTCCGGTAGATCATCACTCGTTTGCGGGCATCCTGGAGTCTCTGTGCATTTGGTGGAGACTTGGGACCGGAGGTCATTATCCCTACTCATAATCCTTTCTTCATATAGCCATATGCCTATTACATGTTCATGAAACATTGTTATATGTATTAGAGGTCTGCATTCCCGTGGCTGTCACGCGGGAGCCGATCAGATTTCTGCGGCGTGGGAATAAATTTCAGAATAAAGTGCGGGAGCGGTCGGTAACGGGTTTAATTTGGGACGGGGGCGGGCCGTCTAGCAATATCACTCCCGACTCCAGAGCGAGCACGCGTATGTATGTGTGTAAATGAAATAGCGCGATGCTTGTTTGTTGCTGTGTATGTGTGTGTGTGTGTGTGTGTGTGTGTGTGTGTGCGTGCGCACGCGCGAATGAGAGGTGTTTGTGTGCGCGCGCGCGAATGAGAGAGAGCTAGCTTTGTCTGTGTGTCTGCTTGGTGCTTGTGTGTGTGTGTGTGTGTGTGTGTGTGTGTGTGTGTGTGTGTTAGTGCGCGCGTGCACGAATGAGAGAGAGAGAGAGAGCTTTGTCTGTGTGTGTGTGTGTGCTTGGTGGTTATGTGTGTGTGTGTGTGTGATGTTATAGGCTGTCTGGACTCTTTATAGCTGGGTGGTTTTCGGTTTTGTTCTCCCCCCCTCTTTAGCGGGATCGGGCGCAACGGGTAGAAAACGGGGCGGGTCGGGCAGCGTGACAACAAATGCTGAATGTAAGCGGGAGCGGTCGGGTTCGGGCTAAAACCTGGCGGGTGCGGGTGGGAGCGGGATTTAAAATTTAGTCCCGTGCAGATCTCTAGATCGTATTGCTTTCTCACTACAATCGATCCATTCCAGAGTTCGTTTCAATCAAGCCAAGACCACCTCATTTAGGCAAATGGTCCATCAAAATAAAGTGTTACCATTTATTTATTTATTTATTTATTTATTTTTGATGTGATTGAAACTCAACCATATTCCATTAAATGTCGATTTCTTAACTCTTCTGGCAGCACGTTGGCTAAGTTTTTAGCACTGTCGCCTCACAGCAAAAAGGACACTGGTTCTAGTCTGGGCCAGTTTGCATTTCTGTGTGGTTTTTGCATGTTCTTTCTGTGTTGGCGTGGGTCATTCGGTTTCCCCCACAGTCCAAAGACATGCAATATAGGTAAACTGAATATACTAAATTGTTGTGTGTTGCGGCTGGAGTATCTGCTGTGTAAAACATTTACTGGAATAGTTGGTGGCTCATTCCACTTTGTTGACCTCTGAAATAGAGACTACGCTGAAGGAAAATGAATGAATGTCTGATTTTATTTCATGCAAATAAAGCTAAATGTTGAGTGGTTAGACAAAAACATTAACATCTTGCAATGGCCTAGCCAGAGTCCTGACATGAATTTAATTGAGAATCTGTGGATGCAGCTAAAGATCAGGGTGATGGCAAGGAGACCGTCCAACATGAAAGAGTTGAAGCTCATCGCTAATAATGAATGGGCAAAAATACTAGAGGAGACGTAAAAAAGCTGCTTAAAAATAATAGGAAGCCTTTGAGTGCTGTGATAGCCGATAAAGAAGTTTCTATTGATTATTGAGAAGGAAATAAATCATCTTGGACATACTACTTTCTGTTCAAACGTAAATAATTATTTATTTATTCCACAATGATGCCTCTTGTATATTGTCTTATTATCTTTTAAGAGAAGCTCATGTAATTTCTGGTCAAGTGGCAGTTTAAAGACGCCGCTCATATGAAGAATGTCACATGAACTGCTCAGGTATGAGTTTCTCACAGACTTCAGAGTGTAACAATCTTGATGGTTCTGTGGGTCTCGTTTATCAAATCTGAGCTTTGAAAAAAATCTAAAATCTTGTGTTTTCTATTGGATTTAGGTCAGGTGATTGGCTGGGCCATTCTACAGCTTGATTTTCCTTCTCTGAAAGCATTTGAGAGTTTCTTTGGCTGTGTTTTGGAACATTGTCTTGCTGAAATGTCCACCCTGGTTTCATCTTCATCCTCCTGTGAATGTAGATGTTGGACTGAAGCAGCTGATATTTATTTACACTGATGAAGGGCAGAGGGTTGCTAAAGAACTACTGAGCATTTTCAGCTGCTGTCTGGGCTTTCACTGCCTTTCTACACCTCCCTTTCTTCATGTGTTCAACACTTTTTCCCTGCACACATAATTTCATTAAACATAACTTAATTTATTACCTAAGTTTTGTTTTCTTTGCTTATATGGATTTATTTGGTTGTTTCCAACATCCGGCGAAAGTTTCAAGTCAACAGCACCTTTAGAAATAAGTTTTCTGAGAAAAATGGTGACATGTTCAATACTTATTTCCCTCATGGCATATACAGTGTAAACACTATGAATTCAGATTAGCTTCATGTAAATCCTGTTGTGTTTGGATGGTTTAGAGCAAACACAAGATCTACATGACTCTTTTGGTCTTCGCACCAATGCGCAGAGACTGTCTGCAAGGTAAGAGGCTGGCAGAGGGATTTTTTTGAAGAGCTTTAAAAGTGCTATTGTTCCGGAAAGCACACAGTGTTCCCCGTCTGTCTGACATTGCTTCTCTGGGGAATAACGTAGGCGAAGTGTGTGAGTGCCGCGACACTCCATGAAGGTAATTCTCTCTCGCTGCAATAAATTGAGTGCGTATAAATATATATAATACAGTATATAAGAGGAAGAATGATCTCATTAGTCAGATTCAGCATGAAGAGTTATAGCCGTGTTGTTGAGGAAAGCTGCTTCATGTCCACCTCAGCGTTTGCAGGATCTGGGCCAGTGCATCATCAGCAACAATCCCTGCTGTCAGCTCTGCGCTGCTGACAAAAACCTCAACGCCAAACGCTCACATGCATTTATGGGCGCCTTCATTTTCCCGCAGGCTATTGCTATTTTGATGTCTTCTGTTTAGTGGAATTTTTTGCCACTATGCATATTTAAAGAAATAGTTCACATGCAAAATAGACAATTCTGTGATCATGTCCTTTATTTTCGTAAAAGCAAGTTGGATTATTTTAAGATAAGTCATAGAAACTAGTTTCGACAGGAGCACGTGATATGACCGATCCTGACTGGCCTATCGTCAATAATCCAATCAGATTGATTCAGGCTCACAATAAATAGACATTAAGGGCTATATTTTGACGGTCCATGTGCAGAGCGCAAACGCTTTCAGGGCGTGTCAGAACGCATTTTTGCTAATTTAAGGACGGGAAAATCCACTTTGCGCGGTGGCGCATGGTCTAAAAGGGTTGAGTTTATTTTCTTAATGAGTTATAGGTGTGTTTTGAGAATAAACCAATCAGAGTCTCATCTCCCATTCCCTTTAAGAGCCAGCTGTGTCGCGCCAAGAGCGCATTCGCTATTTACAGGTTGTAAAGTAAGTCTAAGTGGAAAAACTGAGCATTTCACAAGCAGTTTTTTTTTAACAGAAAACTGTTAAACAGAGCATCTACTACGTGAAAATAAGAGGATCTACTTCCACTTTCACTCTTGGATAGGGAAACCTTTACGCACAGACATCAATTAGCCTATAAATAATTAATTTCGTCTGTTAAGCGCAAATATTCATTTCAAAACTATTTCTAAATTCGGTTCTAATTTCCAGCAAACGAATAAATGAACAATAATAACTAAATGTGCTCAAAAACCTGAGTTATATCCTAAAACACATGCTGTGCCCCATATGGTCTAAAACCTGACAGGTGGGCAAATCTAAGCTTGTTTTTAATAAAACAAATATAAATATGGATATAATAAATAATTCTGCTAATAATAATAACACTATACAAAAGCAAATTGTTATGAATGAACTGAAAAAGCCTCCCGAGACATAAGAGACATAAAAGCAGTGATTTTTCATATTTATGTAGGCTAGAAAATAATATGTTTTGTAATATTTTAATCCTTTATATTTATATTTAATATCTATTCTTATTATATCCTATATATATATCCTTAATATTAAATTTTTTTCATATGTAAAGATATTTGCCTATTGCTCTCTTGTGTGTATTAAGCTTTGTGTAAGCGAGGCGCAACTCTGCGCCTGAGTTTAGACCGGGTTAGTTTTGGTCTAATGAAAAATCTATTATAGTTTCTCAAAATAGCAACGCGCCAGCGGTCCGCCTCAGAACGCCTCCCTTTTTAGACCAGAATGCCTATGGGCGTGCATATGAGCACTAATACATTTGCTATTTAAACAGAGTGGCGCAACGCCTCAAAACGACTCTTGCGCCAAGCTGAAACTAGCAAAAGACTATTGCGCCGTGCCTTGCGCCACATTGCGCCGGGTGTATGATAGAGCCCAAAGTCCCTTTATGTATTAATTATGCTCTTTTTATTTTCGGGAAGTGTTCTGTGTATTTGTTCTCTCTGCAGGAAGCAGCTACTTGCTCCTTTGCTTGGTTCTGCTCCTGTTCCAGTTGATGCCACATTGGTTGCCTGTGAATTATTCCTTTGTCACTTCCTGTTTAGCTGTATTGAGCTCACTTGTGGTTGGTAGTGGTGTGTTGACATTCATATAAAGAAACTGTGGGTGTGTGTTAGTGAGATTTATTGAATTGGAGTTTGTGTATGTCCCAGCTAGCAAAATTCATGTGGCTCAAATCCGGCCCACACCAGATACTTACATCCGGCCCACATATCGCATGGAATGATGTCTCTAGGGCGGTCCGCTCCTGTTTGCCAGATCTGGGCCACAATTAAGCTATAACAATATCACATATCGGCTAGAATTCAACCAAATGAACCAGAACTGACCCTGTTCTAGGTCACAGTTTGGTTTTATTCTGGCCCAGATCCGGCCCACACCAGACACTTACATCTGGACCACATACTGAATGGAATGATTGCTCTAGGGCGGTCTGCTCCTGTTTGTCAGATCTGGGCCACAAATAAGCCAAATCAATACCACATATTAGCCAGAATTCAACCAAATGAATCAGAACTGACCCTGTTTTGGGCCACAGTTTGATTTTATTCTGACCCAGATCTGGCCTATTACCTCTAATAATGGATTAAACATTGTTAAACATCAGTGAATTATATTATTTCATCACAGGATGTGCCTCGCTTTATTTTGTTTGCTGTAATGAACAAACTTTTCAAGCAAAGCTTGAAAAGTTTTCCAGTACTGGGTTACGGCTGGGAGGTCATCTGCTGTTTAAAACCTATGCCGGAATAGTTGGTGGTTCATTCCCCTGTGTCAACCCCTGAAGGGACTAAGCCGAAAGAAAATGAAAGACCAAAATCTGCCCTTTTTCAATGGATTCTCCAGACACAAGTTTGGTTGTGTAGTGTTTTTCACATTAATGATGGTGTCAAAGCAGCTTCATAAAAGGTGCATCTCATTACATTACAGTCAAAATCAAATGTACATAAACATAGTTAACCTGCAGTTATACAGCATAAAGTGTCTTTCCAAAAGAAATAATATTTACATGTAATACTAGTACGTTCAATGACGTTTTATTGTGTTTATAAAGTGTTTGTTTTCCTCAAAGATCTCAATTGGTTGGCATCATCTCTCCCTGTCCTTGTATGTAAATTACTTATTTAAAATGAGCTGAATCAACACAGTCCTTGAGATTTTTGGGGGACAACTTAATTGTTTTATGTTCAATGTGCTTTATTGTAATAGTTATTCGATTTTTGTTGGGACAACATGAATGACTTGTGTGGAGCCTTTTTTTTTTACAGTGTAGGGTTGGCATCATCTCTTCACAGGTCTTGGATCTGATCGAGTGAAACTCCATGGAATAGAGAATAAAGACAAGGATTAGCGTAGCTGCACTGTAAAAATATATATAAATATATCTGTTAATTAACCGGTTTATTTACGATTGTGAATTGCATTATAGGATGTTGATCTCTGCTCTGTCGACTTTTGATGTTGAAAATTGAAATCTACAGTTTAACTAAGTGGGCGAGGCAGTGGCGCAGTAGGTAGTGCTGTCGCCTCACAGCAAGAAGGTCGCTGGGTTGATGGTTTAAACCTCAGCTCAGTTGGTGTTTCTGTGTGGAGTTTGCATGTTCTCCCTGTGTGGGTTTCCTCCGGGTGCTCTGGTTTCCCCCACAGTCCAAAGACATGCAGTACTGGTGAATTGGGTTGGCTAAATTGTCCGTAGTGTATGAGTGTGTGTGTGGGAATGTGTGTGTGGATGTTTCCCAGAGATGGGTTGTGGCTGGAAGGGCATCCGCTGCGTAAAAACTTGCTGGATAAATTGGCGGTTCATTCCGCTGTGGCGACCCCAGATTAATAAAGGGACTAAGCTGAAAAGAAAATAAATGAATAAACGAATGAATGAGTTTAAAAAAGTGACTTTTACTGACATTTTAGAAATAATATAATGTATAAGAAGAAATATATATAGAGAAAAAAGTCTGTAAAATAACTGGCAGTTTATTACAAGGTTTTTGTATCTTAAATCTCCCTTTCATTGGCAAAATCATTGAAAAAGTTGTTTTCAACCAGGTTAACAAGTTCTTAAACTTTAAGAGGCGTTTAGACAATTTTCAATCTGGTTTCAGAGCACATCACAGTACAGAGTGCGCCCTTTTAAAGATATTCAGTGATATACAGTACGCCTAAACACAGATTCAGGTAAACTAACAGTGCTGGTACTGCTCGATCTCAGTGCTGCATTTGACACTGTCGATCACAGCATACTTCTGGATAGGCTGGAAAACTGGGCTGGGCTGTCTGGGACGGTCCTCAAATGGTTCAGATCTTACCTTGAAGCGAGATATTACTATGTCAGTATAGGTGATCATAGGTCGAGGTGGACACCCATGACATATAGAGTCCCACAAGGCTCGATTCTTGCACCTCTCCTGTTCAACCTTTACATGCTCCCACTGAGCTAAATAATGAGAAAGAACCAAACCTCCTACCACAGCTATGCTGACGACACTCAGATCTACCTAGCCTTACTGCCTTATGGCTGCAGCTCTATTGACACCCTCTGCCAATGCATTGATGAAATGAACATTTGGATGTGCCAAAACTTTCTTCAGAAAAACAAAAAAAAACTGAAGTCATTATGTTTGGGAACAGAGATGAGGTTCTCAAGGTTCTCAGCAACAAAAAATAAGGTCAAGAATCTTAGTGTGACTCTGGTGTCTGAGTTTCAACAGTCATGTCAGTAAATCAGCATACTATCATGTCAAAAACAATGCAAGAATCAGATGCTTTGTTTCCAGTGAGGATTTACAGAAACTTGTTCATGCTGTTATCAGCAGCAGGGTGGATTACTGTAATGCCTCCTTACTGGCCTTCCCAAAAAGACAGTCGGAGTGCCTGGAGGGTTGGTGTCCTGCAGATTTTAGCTCCAACCCTAATCTAACACACCTGAACAAGCTAATCAAGGTCTTACTAGGTATACTTGAAACACCCAGGCAGGTGTGTTAAGGCAAGTTGGAGCTAAACCCCGCAGGGACACCGGCCCTCCAGGACCGAGATTGGTGACCCCTGGCCTAGGACCTCAATACATTACAGATATGCTCACTGAATACAAACCTAACAGATCACTCAGATCATTAGGATCATATAAACTAGAAATTCCAAGAGTTCAGTCAAAGCAGGGTGAAACGGCTTTCAGCTACTAACAGCACCTCCCGCTGCTGGAATCAGCTTCCAGAAATGATCAGATGTGCTCCAACATTAGGCACATTCACATCATGAAAACAAATCTGATTAGCTGTGACTTTACTGAATGAGCACTGTGCTACACCACACAGATCACACTATTATGTTCTTTTCTATTTTTGATTCTTTTATAACCTGTTTTAACACATTTTAATCTGTTTTTAAAGGTTCAGGACACCCCGGAGAACTTTGTTTTATATTAACAGATGTGTGTGTGTTGAGCATCAGTTAAGACAATGTTAGCACCTGTCAGCTTTAATTGTGGGGAAAACTGGATAATTTTGAGCTTTTGTCAGCTAATTTCAGCTTCCGGGTTTAAAATGATTTTTGGGGAGGGATCAAAATCGGCGACGTAGCGCAGAACTGCAAGTGCAATGATGACGCGTCGGTTTCTCATTATTATTCATAGCGGAGTTTTCTTATCCTATGAGAAGAGCCGGCTGCTTAATTATTCATGAGACCTGCCAGACCTGCCAGTGTCAAGCCCGAGCTGAGAGACACGGAAACCACGGCACAGTATTTAGCCATTCATGAAGGCTCATATGCGTTTGTTTCCATCATCCACGGGGTTTGTTGCATGTTTTCCCCCGCGATCTTGTCAGGGCCGATCATACAGCAAAGCTGTGTGTGCTGCTAGCATTTTTGTCGGGAGAGCAGCACGAGAATTAGAGAATGGCGGACGCTGTCTTTCATCAGGAGTTCGTTCACATTCAGACACATCACTGTGCTGCTGTGTTTGCCTAAATCTTTCAGATTACCAGCAGGGCTAACGGTTAAAATAGACAGGTCAGGAGACCTGCAGCACTGAGTCTGCTGGATACAGGGATTGAGGGAGAAGTCCACATTTATAGTGTTTACATGAACACACTTATCTTTATAATGATATAAATTGTGGTTATGTGTATATGAAATTATGAATAACAAATGTAGCAGGGCATTAAATCACTGTTCATTTCTTTGCATTTTAACTTTGTAAACTATAAACCAGGGGTGGCGAACCTGTTTGGCATGATGAGCCAAAAAAAAAACTTTATCACTGCAAAGAGCCACACAACAGATGTGCAAACAACAGTATATCTGTCACAATAACTTATACACCTAATTATATAACGCAATAGTTTTCATGGATTTAAATTAGCCTACCTCATTTTACTTGACTCAGTGGGACACCTGACATTCCTTGGTTTCCACAATCTTTTTCAGGTCTGGCTCGTATTCAGTTGTGGCTACTCGTAGTAACTCTTTCACATGTGTGTCAGTAAGAACAGAGCGATGCTTTGATTTCACTAGTTTCAGTGTAAAATCCCATTCAGATAAAAATGTTCTGCCCTCATCTTCGTATTTACGCTTAGCTGTACGCTTTCCTGACTCTGCCATGACGATTGATATTAACGAACTGCACGTCACTCGTGTTGCGCCCCAATCAAACGGGGCTTCAGTGTCAACCCTTGACTGAAGGCGTGTCTGAATGGAAGCGTCAGAAAATAAAATTCAGTCAGCAATAGGCCACTTTCTAGCAGGTGTATTTGCATACAGCGATCTGATTGGCTAACGCGTCCGTAAGCGCTTGAAAAGTTGAGCTACTCCCAGCTTCTGCAGCGAGCAACGTGAAGCCCCGTGTGAATGGGGCATTAGTCAATTGGTTATTATATGTTAAATCGCGCAAGAGGTTGAGCCGCACAAAAGCAGAAAGAGACGCAGAAGCCCCGTGTGAATGGGGCGTTAGTCAATTGGTTAATGTATGTTAAATCACGCGAGAGGTTGAGCCGCACAAGAGCAGTAAAAGAGCCGCAAGCGGGTTCGCCACCCCTGCTATAAACTCATGCGTCTCCTTTTTGTGTCTCATTTTGTGAGCTATAACTGACAACAGCAGTTATTCGCTCCCCTTCTCCCCTGCTGGCCACGCCCACTCCTCCCCGATGCTCGCGGAGCTCCACGCCCATTAATCATGCATCTTTTGAAAAAATTCTGAAGTAGACTTTAACCGAAAGAGGGGGGTGTCATGGCCCTTTAATCATTTCTATTTTTTGTTTGTTTGTTTGTTTTTCTTATACGTGTCTTTTTTATTCTTGTTTATGTAAAGCACTTTGAATTACCACTGTGTATGAAATGTGCTACATAAATAACCTTGCCTTGCCTTGTCTTGCAGCGTAATATACAACAGCAACCCAGATAATATATCACTTTAAACTATTAAAAGTGTTCATAAAAGTCACTTTTATGAACTAATCAAGGCTAAAAGTTGTTGGAAGAAAGATCAATGTCTCATAATGCAATTCAAAAGCATAAATAAACAGAGAAAATAAAAAATAAAACCATGAATCACAAAAAAAGGCTAATTTATGGATATTTTTTACAGTGTGCTGTTCATGATTTATTTGCAGAAGAAATATTAATGTCATGTGAAAAAATGCATTTGAAGAGTTGAATTGAGTCTTTTCCTAATGTGTGTTTTCCACAATAACATCAGTGCCGGTGTTTTGTGTTTCAGTGTGGAGCATGACTTCCGGCTGCAGGAGGGTCAGGTGACGCGAGCGTGGAAAGTCCCGGAGCACCAGGAGTCTGAACAGGGCTCTCCTCAGCTGCCGTTTCCTCCTCCGCGACAGCAGGACTCTCCACAGGCCCTCCAGACGGTCAAGAAGAGCCGCAGAAAGTGCTTCTGGTTCCTCTGAACTCTGAACAAAGCCTCTTCTCTTCCGCTTTCAACCAGAGAGTATTTCTGGATGAGGAGCCTTTATTCATCCTCTCAGTTTTTTTTAGGCAATTTTCACAGGAGGCAGATTTTAAAATCAAGATTAATGTCTTGGACTTTTTAAAGGCTGTGCGCTTTGATTTCAGATTTATGAAGTGAATTTAAAACAACTTACATCCCTAAAACACAATAAGAATAAGGTTGAATTTGTTAACATCAGTGATTAATATTGAACTAACTATAAACAACAGCCCTAGTGCATTTCTTAAAGGGACAGTACAACCTAAAATGATAATTTCGAGTTTAATTTTTTTCTTCTGTTGAACACAAAAAAATATATTTTGAATATTGTTGGAAATCAGTATAGTACCTGACTTGCATGTATTACTGTAAGTCAATGGGTACTGTTTTTGAACAGTCTTTAAACTATTTTATTTTGTGAAAAAAAAAAGTCATAAAGATTTGGATGCGCTTAAAGGGATAGTTCACCCAAAATAATAATTTTTTTTAGTTTCTTTTTTTTTCTTTTTTTATTGAACACAAAAGAAGATATTTTGAAGAATGTTGGAAATCCCTCGACTGACTCGCAAAGTATCACTGTATACTGGTTTTAATGTTCTTTAAACTACTTTATTTTGCTTTCTACGGAAAACAGAAAGAAAATCATAAAGATTTGCACGCACTTAAAGGAATAGTTCAACCAAAAATTAGTATTTACTCACTATTTACTCTCCCTCCAGTGCTTTCAAAGCATTTGTAGTTTCTTATCTTGAAGACAACAGAAGATATTCAGAAGAAATCTAAAAACCTGTAATTGTTGGTTTCCATTTTAGGAAAAAAAACAAATACTATGAAAGTCAATGGTTACAGGTTTTCAACATTTTTCAGTATATATATATATATATATATATATATATATATATATATATATATATATTTTTTTTTTTTTTTTTTTAAGAAAGAAAGAAACTCATAAATGTTTTGAAACAAGTAAATGGGTAGTAAATGATGACAGAGTTTAGCAATTTCTTTAAGGGTCAGTAAATTATGTCAATTTTGTTTTTAATTTATATAGTAAATATATACACAACAAATACATTTCAAAAAAGTGACTAAACTAATAAAAAGGCTGTAAAATTAATTGTTAGTTCATTTTATTTAATTCATTTGCTAATGTTAACAAATGAGACCTTATTTTTGAGAGTTACCAAAATAATAATAATAATAATAATGATAATAATAATAATAATAATAATAATAGATACAATATAAAAAAAATAATTAGCTGACTTTACTTTTAAAAAAAGTGAGTCAACCTGTTGCCTTGAAATTATTAAGTAAATTAACTACAGAGTAAAAAAAAAAATATTTTTTTCTTTTTAAATAGTCTATTCTGGTCCTCTAATCATCAAACTGACTAAAAATATTAAAGGGCACCTATGGTGAAAAATCTACTTTTCAAGCTGTTTGGACAGACATGTGTGTAAGTATAGTGTATAGACCAGGGGTGGCCAACCCTGTTCCTGGAGAGCCACTTTCCTGCAGATTTCAGTTGCAATCTATATCAAACACACCTGAACCAATTATTTAGGACCTGAAAACCACGGGATAATTACAGGCAGGTGTGTTTGATATGGGTTGCAACTGAAATTTGCAGGAAGTTTGCTCTCCAGGAACAGGGTTGGCCACCCCTGGTATAGACCGTCATATTGGAGTGATATACACACACACAGTCCTTTTTTTTTTTTCAATTTAACAGCATAAAAACGGTGGACCAATTGAAATTTGACGTAGTAGTGCGGTCCCCCCGCCCACCAATATTGATTGACAGGCACGCATTACCACATCCTCAGTTTGTTGTTTCACATCCGCCATTTTCAGTGTGTGAGTCAAAGCGATATCACTAAAGAAACACCCTTGCTCTATTTTTAGATGTAAGGCTCATTTGGCCCAACACAAGATCAACATTCAACACATGATCGCTCTCATCGGCGCCATTGTTTGTAACTTTAGGTGGGTTTGCAAACATGTGTACTTTTCATTGCGTCTTCCTTAAACTTCAGCCATTTGCATTTCCCACAGTCACAGAAGCTCCCTGTGATCTTAACTAGGTGCAGCTGGAAAGTGCGAGCACGTTGCCTCCCGTACGCGTCCCTCCATTGGAAATAACGAACTTGCCTGCAGGTCGCACACCAGGGGCCTCATGTATCAACGCTGCGTACGCACAAAAACTTTGCGTACGCCAGGTTTCACGCTCAGAATCGCTCACGTTTGGATTTACTAACAATAAACTGAACATGGGAATGTGCGCAGCTCCACGCCAGCTTTCTGGCTGGCGTACGCACATTTTTTGTGCGTGTCTGTTTTATTTCCATTGGCGACTCCTAGAGGCAGTTGTGTTAAATTCCTCTCTACAAAGTGTCTGAGCCTTGCAATGGCAGCTGTATGAGACGGGTTCATCTAGCAGGTATATAAGGTTTCCATACCATACATTTGACCAGCTAAACATTAAAGCACAATTTGCAGCAGTCGCCTGTTTTCCCAATGTAATCTGAGCTATCTACTGCACACACATTGCTATAAAGACACTATCTGAAGATGAATTTGCATGCGTGAATTAGAAACATTTCCATTCAATAAATGTGCAAATAAAATATGATGCACAAACTTATTGATGATTCCTACTTGTCTTTCTCGTGATAAATAGTGGGCAAAATCTGATATGTAGCGGGAAATAAAGAAGAATGAGTTCATCAGACGCTGGATTTGAACCGAGTTTATGCTCGAACGTGTCAAAACATGATCACATGCGTCTTACGAGGTGCGCCACTGAGACTGCTAAGGGTACTGCAACATTTTACAGATATAAACCACACTATTTCTATTTTTAATGCACTCAGTGCGATGTTCAGACCCATCTGTGTTAACCGCATCAGCTAAACTCTCCCACTCTATTTTTTTCTTTTGTTGTTAATTCCGGAGAACAAACTTGCAAATAACACCGCTTTCCTCCGGTCTACCTCCGAAAGCAGCACCTCCAATTCACATTCTGTTCAAAGTTTCTCTTTTTGCTTGCTTTTGCCGTTGCTTTTTCGTTGGGTTTTGCCATTAGCATAGTCATTAGCATATTCATACGGGGGAGGAGGCAGGGAGGGGTTCTGTGCTTGTGCATGTTGCGCTCAGTTTCACGTTCATTCAGATGTACAAAAGAATATGCGTGAGATTCGGTGTACGCAGTGTTTCATACATCTGAATTTTTTTCTGCGTACGCACATTTACAGCTTTGTGCGTACGCAATGTTTTAGTAAGATTTCCACGCAAGTCTTCGTACATGAGGCCCCAGAAGCGCGGCTCTGCGTCATGGCACGCAGCGTCATGCATTTTAGAATTCTAAACATAGGTTTCTATCAGGGTACACACACCGGCACTTCAAGTCGACGGCTGTCCGCGGAGCCCAGACATGACCCAGGACACTGTTCATATTTCTGCGTGCCACAGAGCGCCATCTGAATAGTTTCATTTTAATTAACATGTGAATGTGTGTGTCTGGTGTGCCGTGTCGCGGCTCTAAGCGGGTCATCCGGTGCCTCAGTCAAAGTTAACTTAGTGTGCATGGTTATTAGTCTCGGTGTACAAGCTCGGCACTTTAAACTAGCACACAGTTGGCTGTAAAACTATACAGAGACACAAATGATTGTGTACTCTCTGCTTGGTCTGTGTCCGAGGCATACATGTACCGTTGAATGGTGATCTTCTCACACTTGTTGCTTCTCTCTGTCTGCCTGTCTGTTGCCAAACACAGAGCGGGGGAGCTCTTGGCTCCGCCTCTTTGTTATTTTGGGCGGGAAGCTGAAACTAATTTTCATGTGAAGCAACACGCCCCTAAAACAGCGAGCTGTGTACACGCCCCCAACATGACACTTTTAACACATTAAAATAAAAGATCTCTATTGTGTATTGAACTGAACCTAAACTGGCGCACTCAGAAGAACCATCATATTAATATTAAATCTTAAAAAAGGGTAAACTAGGTGCCAGTTCAAAGTATTAAAATATCATGTACGTTAAGCTATGTATAAATAAAAAAGTAATAAAAAACTTAAGTTATTAAGTTAAAATAAGTGAAAGTAACAAGAAAACATTTGCTGTCATGACATTTTGTCAGATAATTACTTTACAGTGTACAGTATGTACATAATTACAAATATTAGGTTAAGTCAACTTAACAATTCCAAGTTTCAACAAGTGTACTCCCTTACTTCACTTTCAAGGCAATGGGTTTATTCACAATTATAGGGGAAGTAACTAATCGCTTCATACAGTACAATAAAATAAAGTAATAATCCAAAATCAACTCAATTTCATTTGACTGTTCCCTTAAAATACTGTGCGATTATTTTTGTCATGGGCCAGCAGCTTGAATGTTTCTGATTGTTGACCAATCATGAATCATAATGAGTGTTTGTTTTTGTTTTTGGAAATAATCAACATTTATTGCACATTTAAAGGGGATAGTTCACTCCAAGGGCTGCACGGTGTGGTTAGCGAAGCAAGAAGGTCACTGGTCTGAGACCCGACTGGGTCAGTTGGCATTTCTGTGTAGAGTTTGTATGTTCTCCCTATGTTGACATGGGTTTCCTCCGGGTCCTCCGGTTTCCCTCACAGTTTAAAGATGAGTTGTGTAGGTGAATTGAATGAACTTAATTGGCTGTGTGAATGCGAGTGTGTTTGGGTGTTTCCTGCTTAAAACATATGCCGGAATAGTTGGTGGTTCATGCTGTTGTGGTGACCTTTGATAAATCAGAGACTGAGCCAAAGGGAAATGAATGAATGAATGAATGAATGATGATTTCACTCCAAAATTAAAATTGTTATCATTTACTCACCCTTTAGCTCAGGGGTGTCAAACTCAATTCCTGGAGGGCCGAAGCCCTGCTCAGTTTAGTTCCAAATCTGCTCCAACACACTTACCTGTAGGTTTCAAACAAGCCTGAAGGACTCAATTAGTTTGATCAGGTTAGGGTTAGGGTTGGAACTAAACTGTGCAGAGCTGCGGCCCTTTTGGAACTAAGTTTGACACCTGTGCTTTAGTTGTTTTCAAACCTTTATGAGTTTATTTTTTTCTGTCGAACACAAAAAGAAGATATTTAGCAACTTATTAAGGGCCATTCTTCAACTACGGGCACTTTTAGCCTTGTGAAGTTGAGTAAAAAAACTTGTTCAAAAGTAACGTAACAGCCTTATAAGTTTAAACAATTTGTCTAGTTTTAAGATCTGTAAGAGGACAAACTTAGACATGAAGAGAAACATTTTTTTTTATTGTGAACTGAACAAATGTCATCTCAATATACAGCTTATTTTAAAATGAAACAAATTATTGCAGTCAAACATTGTCTAAGATCATTTTTGTATCTAACCAATCTTTCCACAATATATATAATAATTATACATTTGTCAATGAAATAAATGAGTTGTATGCTAAATTGTACACCCGTCACACTCTAAAATTTTATATTAATTTGGTTAAGAGCTTATTAGAAAATAAATAAACTGAATTTGTATATTGAATAGAGCATGAACTTATACATTGTGAATACACTTTTAATGTGTGATGAAAACTTTTTAAATATTGTTTAAAAATGTGTGCGGTAATGGAAATAACAGTGGCGGATATGGCAACAGTTTTTTGTAAAAAAATGAAAAATAGCTTCACCGTTTAGCTTTGAATTGATACTAGCCTTTCATGTATACAAAACACTCTTATTTACCTTCATTGTGTTTGGTATTTAAAAACATCTCTGAAGGTACAACATGCTTGGAAATGAAATAGAATAAATGTATTTTCTTATCAAGCAATATTTACCTTGATTTTTCTTCATGTGTTGTTGATAAAAATTCAATTTCCCTCTATATTGAACATGTTCACTATTCATTTTCATAGAAACCACCTAAATAATCGTTCACACAAACTTTTTAAAGCGACATTACAGTGTTGTGGTGGAAATGACACTGATACTGTGCGACAGCTATATTTTGTATGAAACATAATATTGATAATAGTCTCACATTAATAACTATGAAATATTTAAATTATTTCACTTGTGCTTTTTAAAGATACATTAATACATACCAGATAAATCATCTTTTAAAATGTTATTTTCATTGTTGAACTTTAAAATAGGGTGTGCGACAAGCTGAAAACAGTGATTTTGACACCTAAAGGGAGGTTGAATAATATGAAAAATACATAACAGAAAGGTAGTGCATTTTTTTAAAGTAGGTTTTATTGTTAGTTTGAGAAAAAAATGAGGAATTTGAACAATATGATCAAAAGACATAACGAAGAGTTACCCTAATACAGTGGTTCTCAAACTGTGGTACGTGTACCACTAGTGGCATGCGAGCTTCCTTCTAGTGGTACATGGAGGAATCAAATATGTTATATGTACATGCTACATATATTTCAAAACTTATCAAAAATGATTTATATCTGAATATGACATAATATATTATACATAATATATAATATATATATATATATATATATATATATATATATATATATATATATATATATATATATATATATATATATATATATATATATATATTCATTATATGACATTTAGCCTATATTTCTGAGGTCCAGGCAACATTTCCAGGTGTTGATGAATTGGCTACCATATGCTAATACTTTACATTTAAGTACAGCACTTTTTTTTTTACCCTAAGCACATTTTAATTTAAATGTTGACGTTTTTAGTTTGTTTGTTTTGTTTACCATATAAGCATAGTGAAGTGTTAACGTTCAGACTATTTATGTTTAATGTGGCTGACTATAAAAAATATTCTTAATAATAGGAATAAATCTGCCACGTTTTTGAACTTTAAAGAGTTGTAGCTGCTTTACTGAGCTTACTACGCTACTGTATTTCAATACTGCTCATTATGGCGGTACTTGGAGAGGCAATTTTTTTCTGAGGTGGTACTTGATGAAAAAAGTTTGAGGATCCCTGCCCTAATATACAAATAGTATTATTTTTTTCCTCGTACGGAAGTCAATGGTTACAGGTTTTTAGCTTTCTTCGAAATATCTTCTTTTGTGTTCAACAACAAAAAAAAAAAGAAAGAAAAGAAAAAGAAACTTGTAAAGATTTGGAACCACTTTAGAGTAAACAGTGAGTAAATATTCATTTTTGGGTGAACTATCCCTTTAAAGTCTGTTTATCTGCTTTGATTTGTCAGATTTTGTACTTCATTGTGGTGATGTATGTCTCAGAGACAAGAAGACGGGTGGAGAAGGGGCTTTTTTGTTGATCCGTCTACCCTTTGAGCCATTACTTACTACCTGAAGTTCACAACAGGCAGTGATTGATACTCAGTGACAGCGGGAGACAGAGGACATTAAAGAAAAAGAGAAATAAAAAGAGGAATCGCAGGTGAGAAGCAGAAGCCAGATTACCGATTCATCATTTTTGGAGCAATGAGGGTCAAAACACCAGCTTTTATACTATGAAAACCTTTTGACGAATCAATTATTCCACACGCTTAACGCTTTTATGTAGACGATCTAACAACTATACACGCACGGCGATATTTACGGCTGAGATAATGGGGAGAGGGCGAATTTAAAGAGTGTCTCATTTCAGTTTCTGTGAATGCCTAATTTCAGAATCCATTAAAAAGCTCTATAAAATATTTTACTACACTGGAACGGTGTCGTGCGCTGTTTATTTGCCATCATCGTGGAGTATTTAATCACACACGGATGCCTTCATTAATATTTTGCAACAACATAATACACCAGGCTGACAGAATTTCCATCCAATGCCCATGTTACTAGTGGTGTAGGTAAAAACGAAGCTGGAAAATAATCCGGCAGATGCGTTCAGCAAATGATCACACAGATGCATTCAACAGATGCTTTCAGCAAAAATAATAATGCATCATCTTATGAATAATTGTAAGACAGTGTGTTTGTTTGTATACAGTACAAATCATATATAATTACAACATTCAATGCTCCCCCCCCCCCCCCCCCCCACACACAAGTACATTCTTCTAACTACTATTAATGCTCTGCATAATCTCTAAAGAGTGATGTATAATTTTAAAAGAAGTGCTGAATGTGAAATGTAGAGGAGCGCAGGAAAAAAGGCAGTACTATAAACTCTCTGGCCTTCTTCATGACATCAGTGGAGACTCGTTTCCTGCTGCATTTGTTTATTGTTGACAGACGCAGCAGTATTTTATCCTGGTCCACTTTTGTAGTGTTTTTATACATTTTTGTGAAGTTGAAGGCTTCATCTTTATCTGACAGTTTGTCTGCATGACACAGACTAACATTACTCGCACGATGACCACAATTAATGTTTGGATGTTTTCCCTCCCCTGAATGCCTTCCTCGTTTGGTATGTATACAGTACAAATCAGTAGAAAAATCAGTCCTGAGATTCCTGTCCAATCAAATCACACATAGAAGGTAAATCGCCTCATACTGAACTGCCTCAAGACTTGAGTGATATATAAATGCAGCAAACTGTTTGGAAGCTTTAAAAATGTACAAGAAGATGTCCTAAATCTTTACCACATTGACCAAGAGACTGTTTAGATCAGGGGTCACCAATCTCTGTCCTGGAGGGCCGGTGTCCCTGCAGGGTTTAGCTACAACTTGCCTTAACACACCTGCCTGGGTGTTTCAAGTATAGTAAGACTTTGATTGGCTTGTTCAGGTGTGTTTGATTAGGGTTGGAGCTAAAATCTGCAGGACACCGGACCTCCAGGAACAACATTGGTGATCCCTGGTTTAGATGCATGTCACTGATGAGAAGATGACAGATGTTTACTGTATGATGACCGAAATGGCCTTAAACACCAAGACATAACATGATGTCAGATTGAAGTTATACCCCAACGTCATGGGGACATTGCATTTTGCTTTGAAATGAAAACTGGGTTGCGTCAGAACCCAATGTCAGGCTGATATCAATGTGCAACATCCAACCTAAAAGCAACCAAAAATCAATGTCTAATGATGTTACAGCTTGACGTTGTCATGACGTTACCAATATGACGTCTATCAGACGGTGGATTTTGGTTGCCATACCTCACGAATAAATGTCAGTATTTGACGTCAATATGACGTTGGTTTAAAATGTTGGCCCAACGTTGGATTTTGGTCACTTTCCAACACAACTTAAAATCAACCAAATATCAATGTCATTATTGAACATCAAAATAACGTTGACCTTAGACTGGCCGGAACGTTGGTCAACTGACATCACAACCTAAATCTTGCCTAATATTACCGTCTTATGACTTTGTGTGCCTGCTGGACAATGACTAAATGCATTACAGAATGCTACTGTCATGATCACTAGCGATCAAACCACCAGAGGTCACTGGTAAACACTCATTCTCATAAAACTACAAATCTGCTTGTAAATGGACTACATATTCAGTCATGCTACACACACACCTGCTTCCTCATTTAGACTGATTACACTCTCACCACCTGAGGATTGTCAGACTGATTACACACACTATTTAAGCAGCACACACACTCATTCACATTGCTGAGTCTTGTTATCCGTAAAGCAGCACAACAACGCGTTTTCCTAGCCTTGTTTTCCTGTGTTTTGACCTTAGCCTTGTTTACCTTTTGCCTCTGTCTGCCGCCTGCCTTCTGACCTCTGTTACTTTGACTACGAGGCAAGCAATGGTCAACACAGGTGCAAACAGATATATGAAGACAGTCCAGAATCGTAGTCAAAGTAACAGGCAAGAGGTCAGAAGGCAGGCGGCTAGGAATGGCTGACGTGAAATTGACGTTCCGACACAGTGTCGAGATCCTGAAGTGCAAGTGTTTCAAAACACTGCACCGAAGCATGATTCGAAACACCCAGGTCATGTGACTATAGTGTTTCGAAACACCTGGTCAGGTGACTAAAGCGATTCAAAGCATTGATCATTTCAGAAGCGTTTCCAGACCTGGCGAATATGCATTTTACTGACATGGTCAAATTCAAGTTTCTGGCTGCGTCCGAAACCGCCTACAACTCAGTAGGTAGTGCATTTGAATTTAAACGTACTACTCGGCAGTTAGAAAAGTACGTTCTATACAGTATGAATGTGAAAAGTATGAATGGAATTCGGACGTACTACATCCGCCATTTTGTCATGATCACGTGACCTACCTGTGTCAGTTGCGTCGCTTTACTTCCATTCATGAATTCGCTCGTGGGGCATCATGGGATAGCGCAGCATGCATGGGATGCGCACTCCGGAATCTCGCCGGAAGTAGTAAGTCATCCGGGTACTTCTCGCATACTGATTTTCGAATTCTATGAATTCGGACATACTACTCAGCTTGCATACTGATTTTGGCGTACTATATAGTATGGAAGTATGCGGTTTCGGACACAGCCTCTCTCTCGTATGGCCTAGTGGACCTGTGTAAGCATGTTGATATGTTTCATTTTAATATTGGGTTCGAATCCCGATTAGAAAAAATACTCCAAGATCATGATTTTATATATTTTAATCATGTTTCTGTTTTATGGTGTAGTCTAGATAGGATACAGCTGCAGATACGCCATCAATTTAGCATAATTTTTGTAACACTGTAAAACAATAATTATTATTTTTACAGTACTGTGATGGGTTTAGGTTTTGGATAGACGTTAATAAAATACAATGGGAAATTTAATCAATAATATGAATAATTATTGTTAACTTCTGGCCACAACTGTGTCTGATCTAGCAACAACCATGTTTTATGGTTAACCATGACCAAAACAATACAAATTTATTTACAAAGTGTTTATTCGGATGTCAGAGCAATGTTGAAAAAAACGATACAAGAACAAAGCATTACCAACTGATATTAAAGCGTTCCAAAATAATTGTAACAGCCTGGATTTAAACCCACTATCCCCACATGGTGGTCACAAACTCTAACCGCTTGACTAATTTACTTGCAGGTTCAAGGCTACAAAGTGGAGTTTCATACCTCAATTTGCTCAACTGTTCTGTGCTGAAGCTGTTTCAGTGCAATACAAATGAAATGACCACTAGGTGTCACCGTAGAGTGGGATTTCGAAACGTTTCGAAGCTTCGACACGTTTGCTTCGACTGTTTCAGTGTTTCACGAAGCCTCGCTTTGCCCACCACTACAGGCGCCCACACGGAGACAAAAGGTAAACAAGGCTAAGGTAGGGATGGCTGACGTGAAACTGACGTTTCGACACAGTGTCGAGATCCCGAAGCGCAAGTGTTTCGAAACACTGCACCGAAGCATGATCCGAAACACCCAGGTCACGTGACTAAAGTGTTTCGAAACACTTGGTCACGTGACTAAAGCGATTCAAAGCATCGATCATTTCAGAGGCGTTTCAAGACCCGGAGAATCAGCATTTGACTGGCATGATCTATAATATGTCTCTGTCTTGTATGGCCTAGTGGACTGTGCGTGTGCACTATGGTACTGTATTTCAAATTTATTTTGGGTTCGAATCTCAACTAGTACAAATGCTCCAAAATCATGATTTTATGTATTTTAATCATGTTACTTTTTTATGGTGTAGCCTAGATAGGATACAGCTGCGGATACACCATCAATTTATCATCATTTTTGTAACACTGTAAAACAATAATTCATATTTTTACAATACTGTGATGGGTTTTGGTTTTGGATAGACGTTAATAAAATACAATGGGAAATGTAATCAATAATATGAATACTTATTGTTAACTTCTGGCCACAACCGTATCTGATCTAGCAACAACCCTGTTTTATGAACAAAACAATACAAATTTATTTACAAGGTGTTTATTCGTATGTCAGAGTAACCCTGAAACAAAACGATACAAGAACAAAGCATTACCAACTGGTATTAAAGCATTTCAACACAATTGTGTCAGTCTGGATTCGACCCCATTATTCTCGCATGGTAGTCACAAACTCTAACCGCTCGACTAAACCATTCGATGATTCAACTCTACAAAGTGAGGTTTGATACCTCAATTTGCTCAACTGTTCTTTGCTGAAGCTGTTTCAGTGAAATACAAATAAAATGACCACTAGGTGTCACCGTAGAGTGGTGCTTCGAAACGTTTCGAAGCTTTGACACATTTGCTTCGATAGTTTCAGTGTTTCACGAAGCCTCGCTTTGTCCACCACTAGGCTAAGGTCAAAACACAGGAAAACAAGACTAGGAAAACGCGTTGTAGTGCTACTTTACAGATAACAAGACTCGGCAATGTGAATGAGTGTGTGTGTGTGTGCTGCTTAAATAGTGTGTGTAATCAGTCTGACAATCCTCAGGTGGTGAGAGTGTAATCAGTCTAAATGAGGAAGCAGGTGTGTGTGTGTAGAATGACTGAATATGTAGTTTATTAACAAGCAGATTTGTAGTTCTATGAGAGTGAGTGTTTACCAGCGACCTCTGGTGGTTTGATCGCTAGTGATCACGACAGCTACACACATCCACAAATTAAAAGTAAACACAGCAGCTTTTAGCAACGTAACACTCACTACTCTTGAATACCTTTGAAAGCTCTACTTTTTACTCATACTTTAAGTAATATTAGCAACAAACACTTTAACTCTACTTGCACTACATTTTGTAGACAAGTAATGGCACCTTTACTTAAGTGTGATTTTTTTTTAGTACTCGTTCCACCACTGCAAACACTTATAATCACCAGCGATCTTCAACTACAAAACTACAATTTTGCCACTGAACTGAACTACAACTCCCAGAAGTCATTGCTCCAATCACTCCTGGCTCAGCTGACAGTAATCAGGACACTGACCCACACAAACACAGCTGAAGTTCAACATTGTGGGTGTCAAGCTTACATACAGCATCTTTAATTTTAAACACACTTGTTATGAAATGACACACTAAAGTTGGCACTTTTGAAACGTTTCTCTGGTTTGAAGATGTTAAGCTTGTGCTTGAGGAAGCAGCTCTTGTGTTTGTATGCTGGAAGACAGACGAGAGCGCAGCCAACTTCACTCATCCGCTCCAGCTACATTCAGTTCAATACGAGCCCGAGGCTCACCAAGACACTTCCAGTGAACTCTACATGCTGGTGAGATCCGCCGGGAGAAGCTTCTGTCACATGTCAAGGTAAAACATCTCACAGAATTTTTAGGCTTTTCTATAACAATTTTTTATTATGTTTTTTGTTATGTTCTTTTAAATTCGCTATTGTGTTTTAACCTGTTTGGTCAATGATTGTTTTAGTATTGTTTAATTTGTCTTAGTAGGGCTGTTGATGCTTATTGTAAGGCGACCTTGGGTGTCTTGAAAGGTGCCATTTACAATAAAATGAATTATTAGATTTCCTCTTATATGGCTGTATATCTCTTGACACAAATACACACAGTACTGGACGTTTCACCCTTACTGTTCCTGTTATCTGAAGACACTAATATCTATAACAGATCTTAATGAGTGTGATGATAACTAGATCCTTCAGTGCACCTTTACTAATGTGTCAAAATTTTAAAAAGTCAAAAGTATTGACTCCTTAGCAGGGCCGGAGTGGGACTCCTTTTCAGTCTTGGAGTTTCAAGCCTTAGACTGGCCCACTTCAGTTCACGGCTCACTATATTAAAATATCATTTCCAATTTAGTATTTTACATTGAAGGTTATAATAAAGGTAAATTTGGTTTTATATCTGCACATTCGTCCATTTAAAAGTCTCTCTATTGTTTACCATGTTACTTTGAATATTCGATCGGAATTAGCATGCAAGTATGACTTGAAAACAACATTAACACTGTTTATTTGACTGTGAACAGGGCTGGCTCGTGGCATAAGCAGTGTAGGCAAATGCTAAGGGCACTGTACATCCAGGGGGGCGCCAGAAATGAGCGCGGTTATGTTGGTTTTGTTTTCGATATTCCTGACACATTCAGTGATAGACAGCAATAATTTAAAAACATCTAACCCTAAAAAGATCTAAAGCGTGTTTCCTACAAAAAACACAAAGCTGGTTATGTTTTACAGCTGTCTTTTTCTTTTTTTCGCTCGGCATTACGAGCTCTGCTCCGTTTGAGCCCTCACAATCTGCGTTTAGCCAGGAGAGCTAGCACAGAGCGGAGCTTTCAAAAAGGGGATCGTCAGAAAAGTGCTTATTTTTCTTCGTTTTCTTATTTTTTATTTGTTTTTTTGCTCCGTCCTGCATGTTTATTTTAAACACATCTAATTTTCTCTGAAATGAGCACAGCTACTAAAGTAGTTGAATGCTTTATTATAGATCTGTGCATTCTTACATTAACACCTCTGTTATCAAACAAAACACAATGAGAGATTTATTTGCTGCTCTTCATCAAATAACTATAGTAACTTTAATCAATATGCAAATACAATTAAAAGTGAAATAGATTTTATAGCTTTATTTAATTTCTGTATAGGCCATTTATTTTAATAGGCCAAACCTTTTATTTTATTGTCAGTATTTCTATTGTTTGCTATGTATTCTATCATTTGAAGCTAGTTGTTGTCCCATATTTTTTACATCCCAGCGCTGACAGATTGCTAATCAATAAATCTAGTTAGCTAAATAGCTAACTAGATAGCTAAATAGTGCTATCTGTTAGTTTTAACGTCAGCTAATGTTATGGAAGGGCATGGATGTTATGGGAAATAGTAATAGTAATGTAACTACCCCATCATTCCTTCCTCAAGCAAATGTGTAAATATTAGATCTATTCAGCGATAACGTTAACATTGCATTGGCATATTTATCTGACGTTTTCCCAGCTTGTAGTAGTCGATCAAAAAGCTATTTAGTTTCTTATGACTGTACACTAGCAGTGGAATTTCTTGCGATGTGACGGGGCGCCACCTGAAGTCTTGCCTGGGGTGCCAAACTGGTTAGGGCCAGGCCTGAATGTGAACAATGTTGTACTTTGATAGTCATTGGCTGCTAATATGATTTGGCTATTTAGAGTTAGTAAATAGTACTTTTTGAAATTATATTAAGGGGAAAGTCTGAATGTGTGAATATAAAACCAACTTTACCTCTATGTGAAGGTTTATTTAAACAGTAACACACTGTAATGTTTAAAACTATTAGAATCTATTTAAGTTAATGCTCATAAATATCCAAACCTTGAAATGAAAAAATATATAAGTGAAGTTTCATAAACTAATTTCGAGAGGAGCACGTGATATGATTGTGCACCGCTGGCCACTCATCCGTAATCAGTAATAATCCAATCAGAATGATCCTAGCTTAGTATAAATGGATCACTTTCTCCTCATTGCACTATCTTCATTTTGGAAGAATCCCCCCTTCCACCCCATCTCCTCCTTTTTCTCCCCTTCTAAAGGGGGAGCAATCGAGACCTACCTGATCTCGGTTCTCCTGATATGCTTCTAGACCGGGCGGGAGCCCTGGGCTCAAATATCTCCGAGCTCAGGGTTCTCTCCCGGGACAGCATGCCAAACCTGCTATAAGTGCCAAGCATATCTAAGTGGGAACTCTTGAAATACAAATATGAGTAAGCTACATGTATAAAATAAAGATTAAAATTAAATGTATAATTTTTTTTTATTGACACTATCATGTCTTTTTCAAGGAAACAGCTGCTTTATAACTCATAAAGTCGGTTTTATAATGTTGAGTCCTTCCCTAACCTCAGAGCAGACTTGCGCACATACTCTGGGGAAGGAGCTGTTCCTCAGTCTCCTGGTTTTTCTCCGGGTGCCTTACACTCAGCAACAGAGCAGCTTCCATACCAGACTGTGAAGCAGTTGGTCAGGATGCTTTCTATAGTGCAGCTGTAGAAGTTCACCTATACGGCTGATGAAAGCTGGTTCATCTTAAGTTGCCTTAAGTAAAATAGGCACTGGTGAGCCTTCTTGACCAGGCTGGAGGTGTTAGTGGTCCAGGAAATGTCAGATTCAATTCAGAGCTAAAAAAAATAAAAACTAATATAAATAAATTCTAATAAATAATTAAATTCTTTTCAGAAGCACTAGAAAAGGCTTACATGTGTGGTGTGTGTGGTTGCACTAGATCAGGCATGTCCAAACTCGGTCATATTTGGATAATGTTCTCTTTACATCCATCTGAAAAATAATATAGATATTTATAAGTGAGTATGATTTTTTTTGTCTGTACAGAGATTTTTTTTCTTAAATTGTTTTTTTTTTTTAAACAACAGCGAATATACAATTTAAACAAGACATCCAAATAATACAAACGCAAATAACATAAAATGAACTAAAAATAATTACATATTCAAAATAAATGAAAACACGACTTTAGAAAGTTTAGAAACTTTTACAATGACAATATAACCAAGGAATTAACCTACAAAACTGACAGCAAGTTTACTATTCAATTAACTCAACTCTTTTGCACCTCTATCTGTATCTGGACATTTTTTATTTATTGATTAATGTATTTATTTATTTTTTGCTATTAATATACTGGAGGGAGTCTATATACAGTTGAAGTTAGAATAATTAGCCCCCCTGAATTATTAGCGCCCCTGTTTATTTTTTTCCCCAATTTCTGTTTAATGGAGGGAAGATTGTTTCAGCACATTTCTAAGCATAATAGTTTTAGAAACCTATTTCTAATAACTGATTTATTTTCTCTTTGACATGATGACAGTAAATAATATTTTACTAGATATTTTTTACAAGACACTTCTATACAGCTTAAAGTGACATTTTTTTTCCAAATTATTCTATAACGATGGTTTGTTCTGTAGACTATCGAATAAAAATATAGCTTAAAGGGGCTAATATTGTCCCAAAAATTGTTTTTAAAATATTCAAAACTGTTTTTATTCTTGCCGAAATAAAACAAATAAGACTTTCTCCAGAAGAAAAAATATTATCAGACATACTGTGAAAATTTCCTTGCTCTGTCAAACATCATTTCGGAAATATTTAAAGAAAAGAAAAAAAAATCATAAGGGGGCTAATAATTCTGACCTCAACTGTATATATAAGTGAGTATGATCGCATAGGCGCGAGATGATAACTGACATAGTTGCCGGTGCGCACTCACTTTGTGAGATGGCGTCCGACAGACTGGTGCATTTTTCAGCTCCTCTCATAAATACCAATATCATTACATTAATATGGATGTTTAGATTATTCAGTATTGTCAATAAGGTTAAATATTGTATCATTATTAAGAGGGAAATGTATTTTGATCATAATTGAGTGTGGAAGGTGTCATATAAGTTGAGTTTAATGAGCGCAATAGCTAATCCAAATTAAATTCAGCATTTGTTTATTTTATTATTTTGTTTATTTTTTTCGTCACATATAAATTCTATGTTATATGTAAAATGTGCTTTAGGGATTTAATTAAATCGGGTTGACATTTTATAGTTATTTTTGAGAAGGTTTATGTAGCATTTCTGCATTTCCTTTAAAAATTAGAGCAAATGAGTTTTAAAATTGTGTACTGATCAACAGACATTGCTGTGCTGTGAAGGTTTATTGGACTGATGTCTGTTACATATACTTTTTGATACAGGCATGTTACAAATCAAAATTTCATGTAGTTTTTATTTATTTTCAACATGGTTATTTTGCCCATGATGTCACTTTGTGAGATGCCGTCCGACAGACAGACATTGCTGTGCTGTGAAGGTTTATTAGACGGATGTCTGTTACCTATGCTTTTTTAAAACAGAGAGATACAAGAATAAAGTCAAGTTCGCCTGCATTGCTGTATGGATCCTTTTATTTAAACCAACAAACACAACGCAGAAGCACATCCATTACACGTGCATTTTACCTTTGACCATGCTGTTAGTTTCGTTATTGGGATAATAGATGGACTTCTACTGTAATGTAATCAAATTACAATTTTCCAGTAGTAATCATCAGTAATTTGTAATCAATTACTTTTTGTAAAACTAACTTACCCAACACTGGTGGTGGGCTAACATGAACGAATTGTGTGGAACCCTGCATTTTTTTACAGTGTAGGAATGAACTGACAGAGATTTACTCAAACTCATTGGTGAAAAGCCTTGGAGTAACGATTGATGACCAACTAAACTTCTCTGACCACATTTCTAGAACTGCTCGATCTTGCAGATTCGCACTTTATAACATCAGAAAGGTCCGACCCTTCCTATCTGAACATGCAGCTCAACTCCTTGTTCAAGTTCTTGTTCTCTCCAGACTGGACTATTGCAACTCTCTACTAGCCGGGCTTCCAGCTAACTCTATCAAACCTCTTCAGCTGCTTCAGAACGCAGCAGCACGAGTGGTCTTTAATGAACCTAAAAGAGCACATGTCACTCCGCTGCTCATCCGTTTGCACTGGCTGCCAGTTGCTGCTCGCCTCAAATTCAAAGCTCTGATGTTTGCTTACAAAGCGGCTTCTGGCTTTGCTTCTTATCTGCTCTCACTTTTGCAGATTTATGTGACCTCCTGAAACTTGCGTTCTGTAAATAAACGTCGCCTCGTGGTTCCATCCCAAAGAGGGAAGAAATCACTTTCTCGAACTCTCGCATTCAATCTGCCCAGTTGGTTGAATAAACTCCCTAACTGCATCAGAACGGCAGAGTCACTCGCTGTCTTCAAGAAACGACTAAAAACTCAACTATTTAGTCTCCAATTCACTTCCTAATCTGCAATTCCCTCTCTGGCTCCATTGCTAACTGTACTACAAAAAAAATAAAATAAAATAAATAAATACTAATGTTTTGCTTCTTGCACTTTACATACCTGAAACTTGCCTATAGCACTTATTCATTGTTGCTCTTATAATTGTGTAAATTGCTTCCTTGTCCTCATTTGTAAGTCGATAAAAGGGTCTGCTAAATGTAAATGTGAAATATCAGATCTGACATCTTTTGAATTATGTAAGAATGCTGAAATAACTCCATACAAAGCCAATGTGTAAACACAGCACTATAGACAAAGTCACTGCGGCATCCTCTGTAAATCTGTTTAGTTATAAAAAATGAGCTGTTTTTCAAAGTACGTACAATTATAGGAATGCTGACGTCGAGTTTAGTCTGCACTTTTCAAAATCAGCTGCTCTTTCCTGCGCTTAAACTGAAAAACAAGTCATGATGAGCACATAAACATTGTGTCATCTTTCTTGATCTATCCTTAACCCAACTAACAAAAGAACAACCGGTAACGCAGCTTTAAAGTGCACAAAGATGACTAATGGTGTATCATAAACATAAATAGCTACAAGAAAGCATAACGGCTTCTTATTCATTATAAAACACGCTCAAGCATTTGAGGATTCATTTAAAAGTCTTATAACCCCTAGAAGGTATTAAATCTTATTTAATAGGGCCAATAGACAAAACATCATCGAACACAGAGAGCTAATCAGTGTTACTAACATGAGGCCTGAAATAATGATATCTTCTATACGCTTGGCTTTGTCTCATTGAGTGCTCATTAAAATTAAAATGAGAATACGAAACTCTACAATGGAAACTCTCTGTAATGGTGATTTGCAGAAATGTGATTCAAAGTGCAATGGCTTTAAACGAGTTTGACTGAAAACAAGAAAAGACGTCAGCGGGAGCAGAAATGGATGTCAGTTGATTGCAATAATGAGCATTGTTTTGGAATCCTTTCAGATGAGCAGGATCATTTTGCACATGGTTTTAGCTTTGCTATTAGTACTCTAAAAATAATAATAAAAAAAGATACCAAGTAAATACAACCTCAAATCAGAAAAAGTTGGAACAGTATGGAAAAAGTAAATAAAATAAATATGAAGTAGTGAGTTCTAAATACACAAATATTTCATGTTTTGTCTGGTTAACTTCATCTCATTTAAATATTCAGTCTTTCCTGTCATTCAGACCTGCAACACATTCCATAAAAGTTGGGACAGGAGAAGGGCTAGAAATCAGGTAAATTGCACTGCAAAGAGAAAAAAAAAACGTAAAGAAACTGTACTTTTCTGGCAGCAGGGGCGCCATAAAATTACCGTAAAAAAAAAAAAAAACTGTCAGAATCAAAAATGTAAAAAATCTGTAAAAAACAAACAGTAATTTGTTGTTCCAGGTGAAGCAGTGCCTCACAGCAAGAAGGTCATTGGCTCGCTGGTTCGATCCTCTGCTCAGTTGGTGTTTCTTTGTGGAGTTTGCATCTTCTCCCTGCATTCGTGTGGGTTTCCCCCGGGTGCTCTGGTTTCCACCTCAGTCCAAAGACATGCGGTACAGGTAAGCTAAATTGTCCATTTGAGTGTGTGTGAATGAGAGTTTGTGGATGTTTCCCAGAGATGGGATGCGGCTGGCAGGGCATCTGCTGTGTAAAAACGTGCTGGATAAATTTGCGGTTCATTCTGCCATGGCGACCCCGGATTAATAAAGGGACTAAGCCGAAAAGATGATGAAGGAAATTCTTGATCCATAATTACCAGTTATTACTGTCATGTTACAGATTTTAACTGTAATTTTACATGTTATAATTGCCATTTTACTAATTATTACTTCAATTACACAGATTATTACTGTCATTTTACAAATTATTACTGTAAATATATATTTTATTAATGTAATTATACAGATGATTAATGTGATTTATAAGGATTATTACTGCAATTATACAGATTAATTATTGTGATTATAAGGATAATTACTGTAATTATGCAGGTTATTACTATTATACAGATTAATTAATGTGATTATAAGGATTATTACTGTAATTATGCAGTTTATTAACGTAATTATACAGATTAATTTATATAATTGTATATGAAAGCTCTAAATATTCCATGAAATTTTCAATTTTTAACACTTTTAAAACTGGAAAAAACTTAAAGAATGACTGAAGAAAAGCTTAGGTACAAATAATTGATGTTGTCATAAAACACTGTAAATATAACTATAAACTATAATATAGTTTTAAAAACACTTTAACGATATGTAGGTTAATTTTAAAAAAAAGAAAATACAAAACTGTTTTCTATCAAATTTTTATTGCTTTTTTTCCCTTTTTTTTCCTTTTTTTTTTTTTTTTTTTTTACAAATAACACATTTGCTCATTGTTTAACTAAACAAGGTTAGTGTCATGTGAGGACTCCTGCTCAACAAGTTGAGGATCAAATAGCAGTTTATTAACAGAATGATCTTGCAATTAAAGGCTCAAAATGGAACAAACTGGTGGATACAGATAATCCCAAGCGTAAAGGCGGCAAACAAAATAAATTAAAAGAGTCAAACACAGTGAGGCGAGGGGAAACCATGCCGTAATGCTCACTAAACAGTTTAAGACTAAGAAACGATGTGTCTGTGTGTGCTGAGTTTACAGTCCTTGAAATCAATCCATACCGATCTTCTGACTGTGTGTAATCAGTTAGAATTAGGAACCCGGGTGTGCGAGGTGCATGCTGGGAGTTGTAGTTTGTTAAAGTAACTTGTGTAGTTTTCCAGCGATCCGCACCCCCTAGATCACTGGTGATCAACACAGTTCGCATAGCAACATTGTTAGAGTATTAAAATAAACATTTGATAGTTTACAGTGCATGCATTATATGCAGCCTAAAAAACAATAAGCTATTATTTGACTAAGATTAACCTCAGGTTAATCTTCATATGTTTACTATCTACACTAAAAACAATTTGATGTCGGCGCCACTGGTGTAGTGGTTAGTGCGTCAACAAATGCAATCCGGTGCTCGCGGCGACCTAGGCTCGATTCCGCCTCGTGATCCTGTGCCGATCCTTCCCCTCTCTCTGCTCCCCATGCTTTCCTGTCAATTCTCTCTACTGTCCTATTAAAAATAAAGGTGAAAACCCCCCCAAAATAAATTAGAATTTTTGTTTCCCTACTTTTACAGGAATAATCTATAAATATTTATGTGAAATTAGGTGTTACTCTTTAAAAATACATGAAATTTTCTTTCAGCAGAAAAATAACGTTATACCAAATTTCAAGCTGTACATTTAATGTGAGAATTTTTTATTACAGAACAAGTCAGTAAAGCAACAAACATTTCACTGTATAATGAAAAAAACTGGAAAATTCTGTAAAAAAAAAAAGAAAAAGAAAGAAAACAGACTATAACCTGTAAAATAACGTTTATTTTTTACAGTGTGGTTAAATAATGATGTGATTTGAAAAAGGTGATGCCAACAGGTGATGTAATTATGATATGCTTCAAAAGCTGCATCAAGAAAGGTCTAGTCCTTTATATGTTTTAGATCACCATCTCCATGCCAGATAAATAAGGTCAAGCCTCGGACACCAGATATTGTCAGAAAATGTCAGTTTCTCCAGGTATCTGGACAACAAGTCGGCAGAGTTTCCAATACCCAAACCTGTTAACCAGTATTCAGCTGAATGAACAGTCTCCTATCAGCATAGAAGTTGACTGAGAAAACCAGAAAGGAGCAATAACAGTAGACAAAGTACTGATGATAAAGAAAGAACATTTTATTTTCGTTTTGTCCCTTTATTAATCCGGGGTTGCCACAGCGACATAATCCACCAAATTATCCAGCATGTTTTTACGCAGTGGGTGCCCTTCCAGCCACAACCCATCACTGGGAAACATCCACACACACTCATTCACACTCATACACTACGGACAATTTAGCCTACCCAATTCACCTGTACTGCATGTGTTTGGACTGTGGTGGAAACTGGAGCACCCGGAGGAAACCCACGCAGGGAGAGCATGCAAACTCCACACAGAAATGCCAACTGACCCATCCGAGGCTCAAACCAGCGGCCTTCTTGAGGCGACAGCATTACCTACTGCCCCACTGCGTCGCTAAAAGAGCAGAGTTTATTGAATAATCTTAGTTGCATATGATTCAATGCTTGTACTTCATCTGACCAGGATAAATCCAACAAGTGTTATTATACCACAAGCAACAGCAGTGGAAAATTACTGCTTCACAACATTGTCCAGAGACGATACAGACCTTGAAATGGAGACATTCTCAAGTGTCGCTTGAATCCACACAGTCATAAAATTATAACAATATGGGAAAATGAAAATAATAATAAAGCAATAATTATAGGAAAATAATAAAGCTAAGTTATAAAAACATAATCAAATGACTAATAATAATAATCAATAATAATAATAATAATAATAAACAAATCATTAACTAATAATCTATAAAACGATATAATTATATAAATGACTAGTGATCATATGATTAAGTGAAATATTTAAATGAAGAATAAATGAATGACAACAAATGAAAGTAAAAGACAACACAAATGAATGGTTGCTGTCTTGACAAAACTCACACACATGCAGTAAATTTGCTGCAAAGATTCTCATTTATAATTAAATTCTTCAGGACCAAAGATGGGCCGGGGATCGCCAGTTTGCATACAAATATGTGAGAAAAACTTTAAAATGTTTAAAAATATTGTTCCTCAAAGAAAGATAGTAAGACATTTGAATATTTCGCCTTTAACAGTGCAGAACACTATTAAAAGATTTAAGATATCTGGCAGGATTTCAGTGCTTAAAGGACAAGAGCGCAAGCCTAAGCTGAACAACCAAGAATCCTCATTCATTAGCGATATCACCACATGGGCTTAAGGCTGATTTATACTTCTGCGTCAAACACCGGCGTATGCTACAGCACTGACGCATAGTCCTTCACCGTGGCCGTCGGCGTCGCTGACGTGCACCTCTCAAAATTTGTAACTACATGTCGCAACAACGCGTAGCGCAAGCTCTGTGATTGGTCGGCTTGGTAGTGCTGACGAGTCTGGGCGGGACAGAAAGCCGCACGAATGGCGCGAGCCCAATGGAGCGATTGTTTACAAGTGTGGAGTCCCGGGAAGGAGCTCCGGATGGAAAGTTTTGTTTTGTGTTTACCTCATAGTTAAAGTCGTTGCACGTCTGCCGGTTCCTGCCTCAAAATGAGCGAGTTTAAGCCACTTGTACATCCAGGAAGTGTTCAGGAAAATCAAAACAGCAGAGAAGAAACTCGACACAGTGGAACATTTACACCTCACTGCCAACTAGCGTTTCGGAAGTGTTAATTCAGACCAACAGAGACAGCGCGCAGAAGTATAAATGCACAGCTATGCGCGTTGCATGCCCCGTGGGTCACGCCGGTCACCTGACGCAGAAGTATAAACCAGGCTTTAGAACTACTTTGGCAAACCTTTGTCAAGAACCACAATACGTAGTTACATCCACAAATCCCAGTTAAGACTGTACTGTACCAAAAGGAAGCCCTATGTTAACAGTGTCTAGAAGCGTCATTGACTTTTCTGAGCTCAGAGGCATCTGGGATAGACCATCACACAGTGGAGACGTGTACTGTAGTCAGATGAAGCAGTATTTTTTAGGTATTTTTGGAAGAAATGGATGCCATGTGCTCTGGACCAAAGAAGAAATGGATCATCCAGACTGTTACCAGCAACAAGTCCAAAAGCCAGGGACTGTGATGGTATTGGCTTGTGTCGATGCCCTTGGCAAAGGTAACTTGCACTACTGTGATGGCACCAATGATGCTGAAAAGTACACAGAGATTTTGCTGCACAATATGCTGCCTTCTTTTTCAGAGACACCCATGCGTATTTAACAAGACAATGAAAAACCACATGCAGAGGAAGAGGATACAGGTTCTTGACTGGCCTGCCTGCAGTCCCGACCTGTCTCCAATAGAGAAAGTGTGGCGAAGACCCCATACTGTTGCCCAACTTAAGAGTTGTTTGCAGGAAGAATGGGACAAAATTACACCTTAAACGCTTCATCACTTGGAATCTTCAGTCCAAGGGATGTCTTATGCTTCTTTCCAACCAGACGCAGCATGAGCAGGGCTTCTGTCTGCCTGGGGACCCTGGCTTTATTGCTAAATGGCTAACATGGATTTTATGGAGATAATAGCTGTGTTTATGTGCTTTTGGAACTCTAAAAAACAGCAAAGACTTTTTTGGCCGCATATCAGAGTCCCCTTGATTCTTTCAGAGGTGCACCCAGCTCTGTGAGTTCATCAACTTCTCCGGAAACTGTACCTGGATGATGGAAGCTTGCAGCTGTGTTTCTGACTAAGCCGAGCCCAGTTTGATGAACTGTTGTATGGTGTCGGCAAGAGGATTTCTCCTCGGGACACCAACAACAACCACTATGCTATAATCACGTCAAGAGAAAGCTCCTAATTGGTTAACACGGCACAAATGTCCGCTGAAGTTCAGATTTTCCAACTCGAGCGAATCGCGCAAAACGCATTCCTTGCTCTGTTAATCATCACTTGGGAAATATTTGAAAAAGTACCAAAAAAATCACAGGAAGACTAACAATTTTGACTTCTTTGGATCTCTTTTCATTGGATCTCTTTTCAATCGCTTGCACTTGTTGATTCAGTCATAAAAATCTCATGAGTGTCTGTTTGCTTCTTCCACAACCAGAACTAGTCATTTCCCACAGATTCAAAGCTCGTCGTCTGTAGTGTGAGTCACAAAGAGAAAGCCCGCGTGCATGTAAAATGTGCTCTACAATATGCATTCAAAGGGAAAAACAGACAGTCTGACACCAGTTCCACATCAAGTCCAGAGGAAAGGAGTGAAATCCAGCAGTGGGTTTACTGGATGATCCGGCAAAACCCTCAGGCAAGTTTCAGCTCCAGCTTCTGTTTCCTGCTGTGGAAGGAGAAACATTGCCCCGAGCTTCCCTGGAAATCACACAGAGAACCAAACGCAAAAGCTGCACTGTCCCTGAACACACTCTCAACATTTTCATGAATCAAAGAGCCCAAGTTCTCGAACTGAGAGACCAGTCGGTGCGTCTTTACAGACAATCAGGCATTCTGTTTGAAAAGACAAAAAAGTTATCCTAAAGTGTTTGTTTTGTCGTATTGCGCCATCATTTTGTTTGCTGAAAAAAGAGAGAGCCGATGTGATTTACGTGCCGCAATCTGGTGAAATTCATCCCACGCTACTCAAATTATCTTCTTTTTCCTGCATCTGAAAACACAGTGTCTAATGTCAGTCTAATGACTTTTTAAGCAAGACATGGTGTGATATATTCTGAAGATCCTCTCTCTATATTTGACTATTTGTTGCAATGCATTTAGAACAGTTTGCACAAACTCATCAGTAATTATGCTATACATATAAATATGCACAAAATATTGGCAGTTTCTAACAGCTGATGACAAAAATATCTCAAAATGATAGGCCTCTTGTGATTTATTTATTTATTTTTCTGTGAAAGTGAGAAAATATTCACAGTATTTTTTTCCTGTGTGTGTGTTTGTGGGGGAGGGGGGGGGGGAGGGGGGTTAAAAGCAGCTATACATTTTTTTTTACAATTTTTAAACAAAACTCATACAGTTGAAGTCACAATTATTTGCCCCCCTGTATATTTTCCCCCAATTTCTGTTTAACAGAGAGCAGATATTTTTAAACAAATTTCTAAGCATAATAGTTTAATAAATCATTTCTAATAAATAATTTATTTTTTCTTTGCCTTGATGACAATAATAGAAGAGTTCAGATGCAAAAAAAATCTAAGCGCCACTTCCGTCAAAAATGAGCTACTGACATTGAGTCAATGCTTTAGGCATGTACTACACCATAAACAAATAGATTTGCTTTAAATAGTCTAAATTCCAACGTTAGCACATTCAGAAATAAGTTTTGTTGGCAAAAGCTGCTAAACGCCACCTGCCTTTGACAGCAATAGCCACTATATCCTGAGAACCAATCAGAAGGCGCGAATCAAATCATATGTTTTCATATTTATGAGTTGGGCGATGCAGTGGCGCAGTAGGTAGTGCTGTCACCTCACAGCAAGAAGGTCAGTGGTTTGAACCTCGGCTCGGCTCAGTTGGGGTTTCTTGTGTGGAGTTTGCATGTTCTCCCTGCGTTCTCGTGGGTTTCCTCCGGGTGCTCTGGTTTCCCCCACAGTCCAAACACATGCAGTACAGGTGAATTGGGTAAGCTAAATTGTCCGTAATGTATGAGTGTGTGTATGAATGAGTGTGTGGATGTTTCCCAGAGATGGGTTGCGACTGAAAGGGCATCCGCTGCGCAAAAACATGCTGGATAAGTTGGTGGTTTATTCCGCTGTGGCGACCCCAGATTAATAAAGAGACTAAGCCGACAAGAAAATGAATGAATGCATGAATTTATGAGTTGGCTTTTATGAGGAGACTGTTTTATTCCGCTTTCGTTCCGTTTGAACCTGTCCGACTGTCAGTGAATGGCAAATGAAAACATCCCTTACCTCAAAACTCTGTGCATTATAAGAAAAAGAAATTAGACAAGTTATTGTATTAAGATGGTTTGTTCTGTAGACTATCGAAAAAAATATATAAGGGGGCTAATAATATTGACCTTAAAATGTTTTTTTTTTAAAAATTAAAACTGTTTTAATTCTAGCCAAAATAAAACAAATAAGACTTTCTCCAGAAGTAAAACATATAATCAGACATTCTGTAAAAATGTCCTTGCTCTGTTAAACATCATTCGTATATTTAAGAAAAAAGAAAAATCAAAGGGGGGGCTAATAATTCTGGCTTTAACTGTTTAAATATTTTGAATGTCCTCTCTCTCTCTCTCTCTTTTTTTTTTTTTTTTTTTTTTTACTATTTGTTGCAATGCATTCAGAATATTTGCATATTATACTATTGAAAAATACTACAATAAAATCATGGTCTGGTTCTAACACTTTGCAAGTATACACAAATGTCCTAGCTGTTTTTAATTCATTTTTAAGTGGCATTACCTTTTAACAAATGTGAAAATAGTAAAGAAAAAAAAATTATAGTATTAAAAATTCTCAAAATAAAAAAATAAATAAAATCTAGGTCGATACTAACACTGGAAGTATACACAAAAGTTCTCACTGTTTTAGCTTTTTTCAAATTTTTAAACATTATTACCTCTAAACAAATACATAAATAGCAAAAGACAATAGTATTAAAAACGACTCAAATTAAATTAAATTAAACATTGGTCTGATACTTTGCAAGTACACTAAAGTACACGTGTTTAAATCTAATTTGTAAGCAGTATTACCTTTTAACAAATATAAAAATAGTAAATATTACAGATGTATATAACATAATAGTAAATATTACAGAATATTACTTGATCTAAATGTATTGTATATTGAGTAATACTTATGAAACCTGCCAGATGTTTTCATTCATTCCCTCGTTCATTTTTTTTTTTGCCTTAGTCCCTTAGTTAATCTGGGGTCACCACAGCGGAATGAACCGCCATATTTTCCTGCAAATGTTTTACGAAGCGGATGTCCTTCCAGCTGCATCCCATCACTGGGAAACACCCATACACTCATTCACACATACACTATGGACAATTTATCCTACTCAATTCCCCTATAGTGCATGTCTTTGGACTGTGGGGGAAACCAGAGCACCTAGAGGAAATCCAACTTGCAGAGAACATGCAAACTCCACACAAAACGCCAAATGACCCAGCCAAGGCTCGAACCAGCGACCTTCTTGCTGAGGCAATCATGCTACCCACTGCGCCACTGTGATGCCTTATTTATTTGTTTATTTATTTGTTTATTATAATTATTAGTAGTTTTAGTAGTAGTATAGTCCAACACAATCTCACGGCAATTCGTAACTTTTTCATTTAGTGGCTAATTCGTATGAATTCGTACAATCTAATTCGTACAATTTAGTACGACTTGCTTATCCCCCAATGACGGTTGGGTTAGGGGTGGGGTCAGGTGCCACGCCTCCTTTTTAAAATCGTACCATTTTGTACGACTGAACTCGTACGAATTCATACGAATTAGCCACTAAACTGGCAAAACATAAAATACTTACGTTTTCTCATGAGATCAGGCTGTATTCACCTTATTCTCAGCTGTCGAGCGGGCGCTGCCATTTGAATCTTTTTGTCTCGCGACTTCCGGTCACATTCACTTCCATTCATTTTTTGACGTTAACAACTGCTCGTTACGCTGCTTGATGTTGCAATTTAATATTTTCTTATTATATTATGCTACTTGGTCAGTGTAGTCATGCAAACATTTGTTTGTAGAGCAAGTAGTTTGGCCATTTTCTGCCGTTTATTATTCCTAGTCATTTCTCCCATAGGCGACTGAATCGGAAGTTCTAAGACAGTCGCGAAAACAGGCGCACTTCCGCATTGTACAATAAGGTCAATAGTCACAATTGAGAATTTTTAAAAAGCATCTGTATTTTTGCATATTTTTCTAGTAAGGCATTGGCTTGAGGTTAAGATTGAAGATGCACTTGCATGCATGAACTTTTTTGCTCTTTAGCTCAGGTGTCTGTGATCGACTGTGAACGATAATCATAAGGCAGAAACAATGCGAATTTAAAGCCCCCCGTGTAAAAAGCAGAGCACTGAGAAGCCATGAGTCTGCTTTAATACCACAGCCACGCTCGTGCATGCCAATAAACCGGCTTATGTGTGTGATATTCAGGTAGCGAATTCTTCACCGACCAAAAGAATAGGAACGAGAAAGATATGACAAAACAGGAGAGAAAGAATCCAAATGCAGGATGGATTCTGTGCATGAGCGATTGAGAGAGCAGAAAGTAGGCTAGAGAAGAAACACACACACGGAGCACGCTGCATTTGTAGTTGAATTAATTCCTGCCTCTGGCAATAACAAAGCAGAAACAAGCTGATAAGTTCTGACAAGGTGAGCGGGCCACAGCTATAAGCCCCTTTAACCGCTGTAGTCGTACCTACAACATTTAAACATGCACACAGACAGAGGAAAACAGACGACATGGAGGTAAAAGAACACTTACGTGTTTGCACTAAATGAGTTCACCTGCTGCTGCTGCTGCAAGGGCTTTTATTTTCATCTGCCAAATGCAACTGGAGTTTTAATGAAGAAATAGGATTTGTTTTGCTGATAGAAAAAAAAAACTGTTTATAAAGATTAGGAATTCAAGAGTTCACACTTAGATATGCTTAGCATTATAGCAGGTTTGGCATGCTGTCCCGGGAGAGAACCGTGAGCTCTGAGATATTTGAGCCTAGGGCTCCCGCCCGGTCAATAAGCATATCAGAGGATCCGAGATCAGGAAGGTCTCGATAGTTCCCCCTTTTAGAAAGGGGAGAGAAAGGAGGAGATGGGGTGGAAGGGGGGATTCTTCTGAAATGAAGATAGGGAAAAAGTTAGAGAGTGATCCATTTATAGTAGGCTAGGATCACTCGGATTGGATCATTACTGATTACAAATGAGTGGCCAGCTGTGCTCAATCATATCACGTGCTTCTCTCGAAATTAGTTTATGAAACTTCACTTATATATACAGTTGAAGTCACAATTAGGGATGGGCGATACCACAATTTTTAAATTCGATACGATATCAATTCTTTGTTACATTTTTTTACAATATCGATACCGATATCGATACCACTTATTATTTAAAATGTTTATCTCATTTTTCTAAATAATGTTATTAAAAAAAATAATTACATGTAAATATGCTTACATATGCTGTATGTACACACTGCACAGACACACACACACACACACACACACACACACTTATATTTATTCACCTAATGCCGAGTTCAGACTGCATGATTTTCAAAGTAGTCGTGTCACAGATGTTTCCACACTACATGACTATCTGGGCTAGCATTACGTCGCTGCTTTGTTTACACTGCAAGATGGATCGGTGACAGGGATTTTCACATTGCATGACTTTACTATATGAAGAATCGCTGACAAGTTCGTCTAAACTACGTCTCACAGCCAAAAACACGTAGTATATCTTTTGTTATTAACTACATAATGAGAAAGAAGCCTTTAATGGGGTAGAACATGTACATGTTTGCTCACCTGGGTTTAAAGGGAATTAGCCATTTCTCCTCAACGTTGAAAATAAAGTAATTTCTTTCTGTATGAAACGTCAAACAGACACGGTTGCTCCTGAGTCCTGTCAAACCTCCACTAGTTTTTCCTCCATTTCGTGGGTCCAAATAAACCGAAAAAGAGCGCTTTTAACTTCTCCCTCAGCCTCCCGCTGGCCTGCAGCAGGTATACACACACGCACACACACACAAGTGAATGCCGCTCTCATTGGCTGTAGGCGATCGCTGATGTTATTTTCAGTTAAAACTCAGTTCACACGGCATGATTTGAATCGCGACAGCTCCAGATATTTAGCACGCCAAATATCTCACAGGCATCGGCGACTCATCGGCGATTCTCTCAGATCGTGTCTTTGATAGTTCATACTGTGTGATTGTCAGTCACGTGCACGAGCAGCGATTTGCCTGTGATTTCAGGCATTTGTTGGCGATTTCTCAAAACCTGTCGGCGAGCCAAAATCGGGGCTACAATCACGCAGTCTGAACTAGGCATAATGGTAATGAGAGAGAAAAAGAGAGCTGATTTATTATTCTGATTTATTAATTAATTCATTTTTATTTGTATTTAATTATTATTATTATTATCATTATACTATATATGTAATACTATACTATTATTTGCTGTGTTTACTATGTTACATATATTTATCAGAGGTCACGTTAACCGAATATTTTCCGTCATTGACAGATTTTTTTCAGCAGTGACGGAAAAATCTGAAGGTGATCCGTCATTTTGAGGGATTATGCTGAGGGTGATCTATTGTAATTTGTAGCTAACTGTAATTCCCACTCCTGTCCAGCTGATGGCGATTGTGCTGCAGGATTTTTTTTCCTGGTGAAACGAGTGCTTGCAAGACCGGGAAATCCCACATTCAGAAAATCCAGCAAACTTCTGATCACTTCCTTAGGAGAAATGTTTCCTAACTACAAAATGCTAGCTAAAGTGGCGCTACCCAGAGAGCAGGTAGTAATCCGCCGGAGCTCGGCTGCCCTTCGGCGCCTCCGGCTCCCAACTCGGCATAGGCGAGTGTTATCCGGGCCGAGTATGGCCCACAGCTTGCTCCCGCACATGCGTTTGTGACGCGGCTGTAAAGCACTGGCCCGATTCCTGTTAACCATATCTGGCCCGAGTCTGTCTGTAGAGTCCGAGCCGCTTCTGGCAAGGACTCTCCAGTGTGGCAGCAGAACGCGGCTTCAGCCCCCAGAACAAAATTTACAACTGTCACGAGAAGTCGACTTTCCGAGGCAAAGACACAGAATTTAATGACAACTGCCTCTGCATCAGTTTCTTGATGCGTTTGATTACGCACAGGCAAGATATGAGGTAAGGCAGATATGAGTTATTGTTAATTTGTCAAGTAAATAAATGAATAATTTAGCCTTTATGCTCGTCATGCAAGTTCATTATTAAATATGAATGAAAAAAGAGATTAGAAAATAAATTCAAATTATTTAATTGATGGTCAATAATAGGTTATGACGAAATATTTACAACCCTCTACGTCAAAATGACAGACAATGAGAAAGTCTAACGCGACCTCTGATATGTGATGTTTTTAAACAAATTTCGGGAGGAGCATGCGCAGAAGTTTCAGTATCGAATACGTCATTGACAATTATCCCATCATCAAATCAGTTTCTGAGCAACGCCTATATATACCAAGCTGTCTTACCTGCAGCATCTCACGACTTCAGCATTGGCACATCCAATCGCTGTAGCCTCGTCCAAACAGCAAATTTCCATGAGGATGACACGGCTCCTCTTGCAAACTCCAAGCCGACGTCCAGCGCATCAACACTCGGCAGAGCATATCAACAGAGTCCGCGGTCTTAACTTAGGCCCGCCACGCCGCCGCTCTTTCAGACACCGGCAACAAACCTGAGCCGCTCCCCAGTTGGAAACCACCGGCCCAGATCAAGCGAGTGCCAGGCCACCGCTCTACAGGCGAAGTGCCACCATCGGCCAATTCGCCATGACAGCGTGAGCACGTCTCCGCTGCGGGCTTATCCACCCCCCAAGCACGGAACATTTCCACTTAGTAGCGCCCGCAATAGCTGCTCTCGGCGCCCCAAATTTAGGAAAAACAAGCCAGTCCGCTCGTGAGTGTGACGTCACGCGAAGCGGCTTCCGGGTCCAAGCGCTCTATTCAACTGCATGGGGAGACCCATGAAATGGTAATTATAACGTTTACAAAGCGATTTATTACTTTTGAAAATCATGATCACAATATATATGTCTATGCCTCATACATGATGCAAGTGATTAATTATAAATTGTTAAAAAGTTTGGTATTTGTTATGCAGCAAGCCCAAAAATGGTTGTGTACAACATGACTCTGTATAAAACTAACTTATCGTGTAATATGTTTAAAATTGATCATAAACAAATAATTTCTTAACCTACTGCATGGGGAGACTCATGAAATGTTACAAAGCAATTTATTACTTTCGAAATCATTATCACAACGGGGTATATGCCAAAGCATGCTAATAGGACTCTTAATTTCCCAGTAACCTGGGCTAAGCACTTCGGGCGAATTGAATGCCAATGCAAGCCAGTGAGTTTAAGGTCTGTTTTCTTTAAAATGAGCGATTTCCACTAGCTGAGTGATATCGCCATATCTTTATAATATGAGCATTTATGTGACCCCAGTATGTTTAATGGAGCTTATGCGTTAGCCTGCCGATTCTGACGACCGCGTGCGAGTAAACAGCTTCTGTCTAATTTTACGCTTGAGCAACCAAATAAATGCTAAAGTTAATTTAACTGAATGTATTTTAATGACATTATAACATCGACGCTGTATAAGGAACTGTACAAACGGAGAAAGTTCACAATAACAGGTCACTGGAAGTGTATCAGCATGGGAAAAGCAGTAGTTCAGCATATACCCTATACATACGTCCACACCTTATATCTGACGGGCAGAAAGTGATAAAAAATTTATAAATTTCTTATTGTTTTTGGTAATTGTTATGCAGCAAGCAATGCTTGTGTACACTGATTTTGTATAAAATTAACTTTATTGTATAAAATTAACTTTATTGTGTGATGAGGATTTAAAGTGATCATAAACGAAGAAATTTCTCAACTCAAATGAGTGGCGGCTTGGACCCGGAAACAGTATTACTTGCGTCACCAATAGGTCACCACCTTACAAGCGGAGTCTTCCTTCATGCCGCTTGCAGATTAACCAGGTTTGTTCAGGCCCTGATGCAAGTTCCAGCGTGAGGCTGCCTCCACTGATGTCACCAACGCCGGCAGCCCCTTCTCTCTTCTCTTTTCCTTCCACCTGTGATTCTAGGGTCATCAGTAGCGCGAGCAAGCCTCCGCAAACGGCTCTAATCCCCAACTTTCTGTCGGGCCCCGACGTAAGTGCCAGCGTGAGGCTGCCTCCGTTGACGTCACTTACGCCGGCAGTCCCTCTTCTCTTTCCCTCCCACCTGTGATTCTAGGGTCATCAGTAGCGTGAGCACGCCTCCGCGAATGGCTCTAGTCCTTAAATTTTTGTCAGACCCCGACGTAAGTGCCAGCGTGAGGCTGCCTCCGCTGACGTCACTTACGCCGGCAGCCTCTCTTCTCTTTTCCTCCCACCTGTGATTCTAGGGTCATCAATAGCGTGAGCACGCCTCCGCAAACAGCTCTAATCCCCAACTTTCTGTCGGGCCCCGACGTAAGTGCCAGCGTGAGGCTGCCTCCGCTGACGTCACTTACGCCGGTAGTCCCTCTTCTCTTTCCCTCCCACCTGTAATTCTAGGGTCATAAGTAGCGTGAGCATGCCTCCGCAAATGGCTCTAGTCCCTAATTTTCTGTCAGACCCCGACGTAAGTGCCAGCGTGAGGCTGCCTCCGCTGACGTCACTTACGCCGGCAGCCTCTCTTCTCTTTTCCTCCCACCTGTGATTCTAGGTTCATCAGTAGCGTGAGCATGCCTCTGCAAACGGCTCTAGTCCCTGATTTTTCTGTCAGGCCCCGACGTAAGTGCCAGCGTGAGGCTGCCTCCGCTGACGTCACTAACGCCGGCAGCCCCTCTTCTCTTTTCCTCCCACCTGTGATCCTGGGCCACGTATAGACTATATTCCTTAGATCCATCGTCTAGGTACTTAACATGTATAAACTTAAGTACGTTATTAACGTTTACATAGACAACACGCGTCTATAAAATAAATTGCTTAATTAAATAAATTTGATAAGTAATTCTGGAGTAATATTAACACCAAGCTGATAAGCAACTTCAGCTCAGAAATCATCCAGAATCCCATTACTAGCTTACCCCATCTATTTTCACTGCGATTTCAAGTCGCAATTGCACTCAGTATAAACCATGGAACTCCATTCAAAACTTCAGGTACTGCTCAACGCTCCTTGCACTACCTTAAGTTCCTTTAATCCTATCAATTAAGTTTTCCACAGAAATTAAACCTAAAAGTCAGTGGAAATGCGCTATCGTCGCCCCCTTTTTTACCATTTCAACCTCTAAACCTTTCCTAACCCTGGTCATTAACCCCTTCAAGGAGTTCTATTATAAGGTTGCTGCTGCACAGCGACCGATCTCATTGGGGATGCATACCCTATTACGTACTACTGCAAGCACAGTGGCTGCTTCCACTCTAGGCACACGCCTTATTATGCTCCACTGCAAGCGCAGTGACTGCTCCTATGGTAGACGTACACATCATTACCATGCACCACTGCTAACGCAGTGACCGCTCTCAATGGAGACGCACACCTTATTTATCATGTGCCACCGCAAGTGCAGTGACAGCTACCACTAGAGACGTACACCTCATCAAGCATCACTGCTAGTCCAGCGACCGCTCCCACCGGGGAAGCCCACCTTATTATTATGCACCACTACAAGTGTAGTAACCGCTCCTATTGGAGACGCACACTTTATTATGCACCACTGCAAGTGCAGTGACCGCTCCTACGGGAGACACACACTTGATTATACACTACTGCTAGTGCAATGACCACTCCTACGGGAGACACACACTTGATTATACACTACTGCTAGTGCAATGACCACTCCTACGGGAGACGCATATCTTATTATGCACCACCGCTAATGCAGTGACCGCTCCTATGGGAGACGTACACCTTATAATTATGCATCACCGCAAGTGCAGTGACCGCTCCTATGGGAGACGTGCAAGCGCAGTGACTGCTCCTACGGGAGACGCACACCTTATAATTACGCAGTGACTGCTCCTGCGGGTGATGTACACCTTATTACACACTGCCGCTAGGGCAGCGACCACTCATACCCCATACAGGAGACACACACCTTATTATCATGCACCACTGTTAGTACAGTGACCGCTCCTACGGGAGACGTACACTTCTTAATTATGCACCATTGCAAATGCAGTGACCGCTCTCACGGGAGACGCACATCTTATAATTATGCACCACTGCAAGCGCAGTGACTGCTCCTACGGGAGACGTACACCTTATTACAAACTGCCTCTAGGGCAGTGACCACTCATACCTCATTCAGGAGACACACACCTTACTGTTATGCACCACTGTTAGTACAGTAACCGCTCCTACGGGAGACGTACACCTTATAATTATGCACCACTGCAAGCGCAGTGACTGCTCCTACGGGAGACGTACACCTCATAACTATGCACCACTGCAAGTGCAGTGACTGCTCCTACGGGAGACGTACACCTTATAATTATGCACCACTGCAAGCGCAGTGACTGCTCCTACGGGAGATGTACACCTTATTACACACTGCCTCTAGGGCAGTGACCACTCATACCCCATACAGGAGACACACACCTTATTATCATGCACCACTGTTAGTACAGTGACCGCTCCTACGGGAGACGTACACCTCATAATTATGCACCACTGCAAATGCAGTGACTGCTCCTACGGGAGACGCACATCTTATAATTATGCACCACTGCAAGCGCAGCGACTGCTCCTACAGAAGACATACACCTTATTACACACTGCCTCTAGGGCAGTAACCACTCATACCTCATACAGGAGACACACACCTTACTATTATGCACCACTGTTAGTACAGTGACCGCTCCTACGGGAGACGTACACCTTATAATCATGCACCACTGCAAGCGCAGTGACTGCTCCTACGGGAGACGTACACCTTACGCAGCACTGCAAGCGCAGTAACCACTCCTATGAGAGACTCATACCTCATCATACACCACTGTCAGCACAGTGACAGCTATTACGGGGATGCATACTTTAACACACAATATTGCTAATGCAGTGACCACTCCCACGGAAGACGCCCGTCTCCTGTGGGAGCAGACACTCTTGCTAGAGACATTCATCATGCACCACTATCAACACAGCAACTGCTTCCTCCCGAAACACATACCTTATAACTCAACAGCACCCCTCCAAATTTTTAAGATGAGCAAATTTTTGGGGGCTCGCACATTGTCCGGCTGCTGTCCTGTAATAAATAGCATTTTTTGGGGAGCGCTCTGGGGCCGGGCTAGATACTTCGCTCGAATCCCAACTCCTCTTTGTTTCCTTATAAGGGGAATAACTCGAGTTGGGGTGTCTCCTCGAGCTCAGAGCCCTCCCCCCGGACAGCACGCCAAATACGCTTTATACTTAAACGAATGCAAGTGTGAACTCGTGAAGTGATGTTTTTAAACAAATTTCGGGAGGAGCATGCGCAGAAGTTTCAGTATCGAATACGTCATTGACAATTATCCCATCATCAAATCAGTTTCTGAGCAACGCCTATATATACCAAGCTGTCTTACCTGCAGCATCTCACGACTTCAGCATCCCTCCACCACCCCGTCACCTCACCTCTTGCATTTCATTCCCGGGGGGAGCGCTCTGGGGCCGGGCTAGATACTTCGCTCGAATCCCAACTCCTCTTTGTTTCCTTATAAGGGGAATAACTCGAGTTGGGGTGTCTCCTCGAGCTCAGAGCCCTCCCCCCGGACAGCACGCCAAATACGCTTTATACTTAAACGAATGCAAGTGTGAACTCGTGAAATATATATATATATATATATATATATATATATATATATATATATATATATATATATATATATATATATGTGTGTGTGTGTGTGTGTGTGTGTGTGATTATGGGCTCTCTCCCAGGACAGGATGCCAATCACACTTTATTATCAATCATCAGCCAAGTGTGAACTCTTGAAAATGTTTAAAAAAAATTATTCTCTTTATTAAACAGCACTTGGAAAATATTTGAAAAATAATTAAAATTTCAATAATAACTTTTGTATATAAAGAATGACTTTCTGTATCCAGAAAAACACGATTACCTTTTTATGCTTGTATGCAGGTCACACTTTCAGCAATCATTCACACTTTGAGAAAGTACGGAAAAAGACAGCCTGCAACAACCTGAGGGTGACTGAGTGAATAATAGCAGAATATTAATTGTGGGCAAAACTTTTTCTTTAAACCTGATCAAAGGCATCCTTCAACCGCTGCAAGAGAAGCAGCTCTCAGTTTATCGAAACGGCTCCTGTATTGTGCAAATGATCACCTGTTCAAAAGAAAAGAGCTGTTTACTTGGCCTTGTGTACGTCAGTTTCAGCCTCTATATGTCGTCTCATTAACTTTAATAGACACAAGAACGCCTCCTTTGCAAGCGTCCCCCCAGAAACACGTTTACCTGGCTATATCTTGCTGCGCACACTCATATTTTTTGACTGTTCTTTGTGATGAATGGCGACATAAATCACCGCTGGCAGCCCGGTAAAAAACCTAAACCCCCATCCAGAAAAGACAGCATGTAAAATTAAGAGATGTAGAGAACGGCAATAAATCTTTCCGGGCTAAGCCACTCTCTTTCTCTTTCTCTCTGGAACGAAGTCATCAGTAACTCTTCCACTCCGTCCACTTTATCAGGTATGGTTTTATCTCAGACGCTCCATCACTCTCTCTCTCTCACCCTCCTTTGCTCTCTTTCTTTGTAAGCTTTTAAATGTTTTAGTTTTTGCAATATATATTTTTTTATTTACAAAGAAATGTTTTGTATTGAGCAGAAATACAAATATCAATGAATGAATTTCATCATTGGTCAAGCAAAATCAGCTATTTACATTATAACCCCAAACCAGAAGAAATTGAGACCGTGTGGAAAATGCAACTGAAAAAAAAGTGATTTCTATATTTACTTTGACTTGTATTTCATTGCAGACAATATAACAGACATTATTTAATGTGTCATGATTCCCACCATTATTCCAGCAAAAAAGTCTTAAAGAGCCCCTATTATACATTTAAAAAAGTGACATTTTGGTTTTAAGGGTCTCCACCAACAGGCGGATATGCATGCACGGTCAAAAAACACTTTCATTGTCTTGAAATAAGCCTCTATGTTTACCTGATTATCCCAGCAACTCCCATATAATTCGTTTAGCGTTTCATTTGTTCCCAAACCCCTCCTTAGCACGATGCAAATCTGCATTAATTAGACCGATGACAGCCTGTTGCAATTGGTCGACAGCGTTCAGCGTGAGACAGAGTAAAATGCAACCCAGGTTCATCCTGGAAACGTAGCCCCGCGGACGTTTCTGGAGAACGTGAAATACGTCCCGGGAGGTACGTATTTGTGCAGTTTTTGTTTTCGCGAATCCACGAGAGGCCGTCTTGTGCGCTTTTTCGCATTTCAAATGCCTCTCGAATGCCTGCGCTGTTCGCATAAAGCCGCTAGAGGCCGCTGTCGAGCGACCGTATGTCCGACTGACTGAATTTCTCCTCTGTTTTTGAGGTGATGTGCATAAGTAATCCTTTTATCTGTCTGACGTGGTCCAAACACAGTGAATTATGTTTGATCAAACAAAAGAATAGTGAAATATGAAAACAGTGATCGGTCCCTGTGGCTTGTACAGCACCTCTCATCAGTTGGAATGCAATAACTTTTGCATAGATTATGGTAGAGACATTTTTGTCTTTATTCCTATGATTACAGACATGTGCAGGAACCAACTAAATTAATTACAGCACGCTAGACTACACAGAACCTAAAAGGTACACTTTCAAATTTGAGTTTATAAAAAATTTACAAAAAGTACTTCTTCTTTTAGGTGTTTATTATAACACAGACAAGAAATACAGTTATTTTAAACACGTTTAATAGTGTTTTATGAAACTTCAAAGGGTTTTCTTGAAAATGATACCAAATTTTTGTATTTACACTTTACGCTTTTAAATTTGGGTAGGCAAAATCCAGGCGGAAATCCCAAAATAGCAGCAGAGTTTAACTGGGTCAATATTTTACCTCCTGAAATTTGGAGAAAGGTGTGAAGTTAACCCACATAATTATGTACCAAATCATAATTACAGTTACCTGTTGACATCACCTGTTTCAAATCACACCATTATTTAACCAGTTTATCTAATTAATAGTACTAAACTGCTCCTGGCTCATCTTTGGAAGGTGTTGCAGGTCTGAATGACAGGAAAGGATGAATATTTACAAATGAAAATGACGATGACCAAACAAAACATAAAATATTTGTTTATATATAAAATATATTTCTGCAGTGAAATACAAGTCAAAGTACATTTGAAAATCACTACTGCGTCTTCCATACTGTCCTAAAATTAGATAGAAATGAGGAATGGTAAGAACTTCGTATTAGTTTTTAAAAACATAGTTAAGTCAACAATCATTGTTGATTTTAAAGGGTCACGAAACACCAAAACACATTTTTTGAGCTGTTGACAGTCGTATATGTGTCCCACACTGCTAAAAACACTATTAGGACACATATATCTCACTAAAAAGTGTAAATTGGTTGTTTTTGCGTTATTTCAAGCAAATTCGTACTTCCGGTTTGAAACGAATTTTTGAAGCTGCGTCACGGTCATGACATAATAGCCTGTATTCCAGCGTGCAGACTGGGCGTCTGTGCCAGAGTGTGTCTTATTACGTCTTACAGTGTGATGCATTAATGCATGAGTAAAGCTTGGTTCAAACCAATCAGCGTGCTCTATTGTGCAACTTCATTAATATTCATTACTGTCACAGTGTTTAGACGACAGAGACGTCACGTTGTATTGGCAAAACAAGCGTGAAGTGTTGCTTTTATAGTTTGCTGCAGTTAAGTTTTGTTTTCATTTTCTCTCTGTGAGAGTGCAGCTGGAGTCACGTGTGGATTAACAGTGTACGCGACGCTCGACAACAATAACTTGCGTGTCTAAGGAGGAACATTGTTTACCTGAGAGCTGGGGTCCGTTCTTGTTGTCATAGCAACAGTTCTGCTAGGTCAAACCTGATCGGGAGCAGGTTCAATTCATATAAACAGGATTAGATCGGCTCAGTTCAAGCAAAGATATACAGAAAGTGTTCCGAATTCTGATATTTTCGTACAGTAGTAGTTATATACACTTGGGAAAAGAGTAAATATTTTTTAAACTATATATATATATATAAAGTTATAGTTATTAATAAAATAAATTAAGTTATATATATTAATAAAACTTATGCAATCTGCACTCACGAAATGAAAGTACAAAGACTGCCACCTGGTGCTGCACAGAGAAAACTTATTGATATGAACTTTTTAGATCGCTTAGTACAAATTGTTTATAATAGAAATGCACAATATGTGACTTTTTTTAAAGCAGTAATACATTTATGCAGTCATAAACATGTTTTGATAGGTAATATGCTGGTGATTTGATGCTTCACAATAGTTGCAGACGCCTTTACCAATATGAAAATGCTTTTGCAAACAACCAGTTATTCTTTACACCGATTAAAAAAACGGCTACTATAATAAAGAAAATTTTCTAAATGTAGAACTAAATACATTGATATGGATTGAAATACATGATGAATACACTTGACACATGAAAGTGTAAAGCCTGCAGCTCACAACAAATGTGGAAGGTTATTGCGTGTCATATTTAACAAGCCGTTTACTGCTAATTTGATGTAATTTTGCTCACATGGATAATTGAATATTAATCAGATGATGTCATTACGCTGCTCTGCCGTCAGCCAATCGTTGCATTGCTGATCATGATTTCGAGAATCGATAGATCTGTCCTTCAATACACACGCAGCGATCTCAGATCAGTTTATCCAGACATTCTAATCTGATTCGCGAACTTGTTTGAAGAACCAAATTAGCGAGAGATCAGTTATCAAGATTAAAAGATCCAGGATCTGCCAAATCATCTTAGATCATTTAAGCGAGCTACGAAGAACGGACCCCTGTTCTCATCTGCAAACGCTGAGATCCGGATTCGCTTGTAGTCTCCTCTAAATAAAGACGCGGCTCTAGTTGCTGGTGATTGTCCTGTCTCTACAGATTTGGTAAGTGAGCGACCAGTGCTCTTTGTTTATTCAGTTTGTATTTTATTCGTATCAAACAAACTATTGCACCGAGTGTAAACAAGTTAGCACTACAACCAAACTATAACCTCGTGTTGGATTTTGTGACCGGAATAACACACGTGGCTTTCCGACGCTACCTGCCGTGTGTATCTAAGTTTCCGGGAAATGCGGAGGGTTTTTTTTTCTCTCATTCGCCGTGCGGTATCAAACATTGCATGAAAAATACACGCTTAGAGCAGATCCTCGAATCAAATATCACGTTTGTCGCGAGGGACATGAATTAATTCCCTGAATGAAAGAGCCAAACTGCAGTTAAAGTCCACCATTTAACAATTTGGCAAATAATTCAACTACAGATGTCCAAGTAAACACAGTCACTTTGTCCGCTGTGGTTGTGTGTTTTGACTCTGAAATTCAGCGCGCCCAAATAGACACTCCCACACCATGCCTCTTTTCTTCCTCTGACACTCCCCCCTAAACAGAGCTGGACACGCCCACTTTTCTGACTTTTTCCAAAGTAGAGGTGTGAAAACACCGTGCTGAAACGAGGGGGTTTCATGGCCCTTTAAGTCTTATAAACCGATAAATGCAATTATTGATTTTGAAATTGAATGGTGTTGCGATGATGGGTTATTGTTATTAATAAAGAGCTGTACTTTACAAATGAACTGATTTTATTTGTAAATGAGTTGTTAAAGTATTTGTAAAATAAAATCACCCCCCCTCTCTCTTTCTCTCTCTCTCTCTTTGTTCATGTTGTCCATCCATCCATTACAATTTTTTTTTTATTACATATGTATATTTCTTAGACCACATTTATGTGCAATGTATATACTGTAAATTTTCTAAATTTTCTTTTTTTCTTAAACCCTACTATTTTTTATATATATATTTTATATTAATGTTAAGCACCTTGGGTCTGAGAGTAACGCAATTTCGATTCTCTGTATGTCTTGTACATGTGGCTGAATTGACAATAAAGCTGACTTTGACTTTGACTTTGACTTTGACATTCGCTCTCATCAGGACTTTACTTGGAGTAAAACTTAAAACGAAATGACAGAATGTCACAGTCCATCAGAACAGATCTGAAGTCTAGTTGACTGTTATTTAGAGCAGGATTTTGCGGTTTTCCGAGTGACACAACAGAAATACACAACCATTGATTGATGTAGACCTTTATTTATTATACCTCAGTGAACTCCGCTGACCAACTCAAGACACAAACTTCTTACACAGAGGTGATTTTTCATCACACTGCACTTAATTGACCTTGTGTAAAACCTGCTGTGTTGGATTCGTTTCCCTTTTTTTGTTGCAAAAACTTTCAAACTCAAAGGAGGAATTGATTTAATGTGTTGCTATAGCTCTTTTATTGATAATAATTACTCATCAGTTAGTGCATTAGTTAATGTTAGTTAATGTTTTTATTAGCATTACCCAAGTATGAAAAATATTGTAAATCATTTATTAATCATAGTTCAATATTTACTAATGCACAATTAAAATCCAGAGTTGTGCTTGTTAACATTAATGCCCCGCCCTAAAGACACTCCATGTGACCAGAAGTGAAGAAAAGTCGTTTTAAGGGGATAGAGAACGTTGTGTAATTAAAAGTTTCAGAGGGGAAAGGATTATTTTTTATAAAATAATGAAGTGGACACATGAGCTTATATACTGTACAGAAGAAGTCAAAATTATTATCCCTCATGTGAATTATTTTTTTTAATATGTTTAACAGATCAAGGAATTTTTCACAGTATTTCTTATAATATTTTTTCTTCTGGAGAAAGTCTTATTTGTTTTATTACGGCTAGAATAAAAGCAGTTTTTAATTTTTTAAAACCAATATTGTTAGCCCCCTAAAAGGGCCATGAAACTTTCCTGTCTCAGCAGTGTGTTTTCAAACCTCTAGTTTGAAAAAAGTCAGGAAAGTGGGTGAGTCCAGCTCTATTTAGGTGGACGTGTCAGGGGAGGGAAAGAAGGAAGATTTTGCATAAAAATAGGAGTTTTGGTTTGGGCATGTGCTGATTTTCACAGAGGCAAAACAAACACAGACACAGGGGAGAAAGACAGTGGGCCCTATCATACACCCGGCGCAGTGTGGCGCAAGGCGCGGTGCAATAGTCTTTTGGTAGTTTCAGCTTGGCGCAAGAGTCGTTTTGAGGCGTTGCGCTACGCTGTTTAAATAGCAAATGCATTAGCGCTCATATGTGCGCCCATAGGCGTTCTGGTCTAAAAAGGAAGGCGTTCTGAGGCGGACCACTGGCGCGTTGCTATTTTGAGAAACTAAAATTGATTTTTCATTAGACCAAAACAAACCCGGTCTAAACTCGCTTACGCACTGCTTAATATGCACAAGAGAGCAATAGGCAAATATCTTTACATATGAAAAAAATTAAATATTAAGGATATATATAGGATATAATAATAATAGATATAGGATATAAATATAAAGGATTAAAATATTACAAAACATATTATTTTCTAGCCTACATAAATATGAAAAATCACTGCTTTTATGTCTTCTTCATCTCGGTAGGCTTTTTCAGTTTATTCATAACAATTTGCTTTTGTATAATGTTATTATTATTAGCAGTATTATTTATTATATCCATATTTATATTTGTTTTATTAAAAACAAGCTTAGATTTGCCCACCTGTCAGAAAATAATTATTAAAAAGTTATTTGTAAATAACTCAGTATTTTGACCTCACTTGGTAATTATTGTTCATTTATTCGTTTGCTGGAAATTAGAACTGAATTTAGAAATAGTTTTGAAACAAATATTTGCGCTTAACGAACGCAGTTATTTATTTATAGGCTAATTGATGTCTGTGCGTTAAGGTTTCCCTATCCAAGAGCGAAAGTGAAAGTAGATCCATTATCTCTCATTCTCACGCAGTAGTTGCTCTGTTTAACAGTTTTCTGTTAAAAATCTGTTAACTGTTTGCTTGTGAAATGCTCATTTTTTTCCACTTAGACTTACTTTGCGTCCTGTAAATAGTGAATGTGCTCTTGGCGTGACGCAGCTGGGTCTTAAAGGTAATGGGAGATGAGACTCTAATTGGTTTATTCTTAACTCATTAAGAAAATAAACTCAACCCTTTTAGACCATGCTGATTTTACCGTCCGTAAATGAGCAAAAATGCGTTCTGACATGCCCTGAAAGCGTTTGCGCCCTGCGTTTTGCACTCTGCGCATGGACCTTCGAAATAAAGCCCAGTGACTGTGTTTACATCGACATCAGTGGGCCCACCCGGAATATGCGCACGCAGAATTCCGCAGATTTTTAGCCCATCATTAATTCTGTTTATTTACTTGAGTAAATGTGTGTGAATCTATATTTGTTTAGTTTTTTAATTATTTTCTGTAATATTATTGACTAATGTGAAAATGTTCATCTGATTTATGTACAATGCAGTTTGTACAGTAATAATAAGTTGTACAGTAATTTTGTCTTTTACTAGAAATATTATATGACAAACTTGCTTTATTTACCAAATAAAGTGAATCTAATTGAATTTGCATTTTAAACAAAATAAAACTTAAAAAGATGTTTTATTTTATTTCATATATTAAGGTTTTAGTTATGATACTCCCAAAATAATTCAGCAGAAATCCGCAGACTTTTATCAAAATTCTCAGCAGAAATTGCAAAATATGTCCGCAGATTCCGTCTGGCCCTAGACATCCATAATCAAATCATTTGCTAAGTATTAACTTGTGGACTTTAACTGCCGTTTGGCACTTTCATTCAGGAACATTACATGCATGCCCCCCATGACAAGTGAGATACTGGAAGGAGAGGAACTGCTGGAAAAGTGCAGCACATTTATAGTTTTAATGGGATGTTTCAGCCTGATCTCACGAGAAAACGTAAGTATTTTACGTTTTGCCAGTTTAGTGGCTAATTCGTACGAATTCGTACGAGTTCAGTCGTACCAAATTGTACGGTTTTAAAAAAGGAGGCGTGGCACCTGACCCCACCCCTAACCCCAACTGTCATTGGGGGATAAGCAAATCGTACTAAATTGTATGAATTAGATCGTACGAATTCATACGATTTAGCCACTAAATGAAAAAGTTACGAATTGCCGTGAGATTGTGTTGGATGTTTGATACCGCATGTGGTATGAGAGATAAAAAAACTGCATTTCTCGGTAACTTGCATGAACTCGGTAGGTAGCGTGAGAAAGACGTGTGTGTACAGACTATGCTGTCACCAAATGCGGCGAAAATTCTATACTATGGTAATAGTTTGATTAAGGTGTTTACATGTTTAAACTCGGAGAGCAGCATTTACAGCGGATCTTTCAGCCCGTAAAGTTGTAGTGATATTAAAGCACGGTAAACATAGTACCCAAATTATTTTAACTAAGGTTTGTCTTTAAACACTGAAAGAGTACTGCTGACAATACGAACTATCTTTGCCTCTGAATAAACAAACAAATACACTGATCACACACTTACCAAATCTGTAGAGACAGGACAATCAACACCAACTGGAGCTGCGTCTTTTTTAAAAGGAGACGAACTTCTGTTGAGTGCACTGTAATAAACATGTAAGTCCAACTGCGCTCTCATAGCGGGAAAATAAAAACAAAACTATTGTTGCAGCACATTTATAAACGCAACACTGACGACCCGTATCTCCAAACAATTCTCCTTCTTCCACTTGTTTTAACTACGGTTGGCACCACAACGTGGCGTCTCTCTGCCATCTGAACACTGTAACAGGTCTTCGAAGCTATCATGCATATAAATGAAGTTGCACCTCATTCACAATAGAGCATGCTGATTGGTTTGAAGCAAGTGTTTCTCATGAATTAATGCAGCACACTTAAACGCATCACGTTGTTCTCGCCAGTACAAACAGCCAGTTTAGAGGCAGGAATACACGCAAGGATCTAATCTCCGTGACGCAGCTTCAAAAATTTGTTTCAAATTGGAAGAACAGATTTGCTGGAAATAACGCAAAAACAACCAATATTTACTTTTTATGTTAAATGTATGTGTCCTAATAGTGTTTATAGCAGCGTGGGACACATAAATGACGACAGCACAAATAATGTGTTTTGGTGTTTCGTGCTCCTTTAAGCTAATATTTGTTTTCGATTGGCCCCAGAACAAACTACCAAAAAACCAAAGCATTAGCTATGTTTCCATACAAAAATGTGAATGAACTTTATGCGCAAAGTGAGGTTTATTTATAAACAAATTTCGAGAGGATCACGTGCTTATGATTGTTCACAGCTGTTCCAACTTTAGCTAATAACTGATTATCCTATCAGACGATCCTTAACTCACTATAAATAACCAGACTTTTCTCATCTCAATATCTTCGTCTTGAAGAAACCCCCCCGCCCATCCCTACTTTCCCTCCTTTCAAACGGGCATCACGGTGGCCAGCGATTAAAGATTTTCTTGCCTCACAGCAAGAATGCCCCTGGTTTAATTCCTTTCCAAACCAGACGGCATTTCTGTGCGGAGTTTGCTCGTTCTCCCCGTGGTCGCGTGGGTTTTCCCCGAGTCCTCCGGTTTCCTCCCAAGTTCAAAAACAAGCACTCTAAACAATTAATCCAAATAATTTAGCTAAACTCTGAGTACACCTTTCAGCATACATATCTGACACTTAGCTACAACAAGCAAGAGGGAGAGTCATCGAGATCTTCTTGAGCTCAAACTCCCCTCTCGCCTTGCAACAGGAGGGAGCCCAGGGCTCGAGGATCTTATAAGCTCAGGGCTCTCTCCCGGGACAGCACGCCAAGCTAGTCTTATTATCAATCATCAGCTAAGTGTGAACTCTTAAAACTGGATTATCGCATCAAAGACGTGCAAATAAAGAAGCGTTTACATCCAACGAGTCAAAGCGAACAAATTCGTCACTTCCTGATTAACTGCCGCCAAATACCGACAGTAAAAACTGAATTTGCTGCACTAGGAGAAGCTGCGTCAATCTTCATCTAATAAATGACTTGCGCCTCAGAAGGCAATCCTGACACGCAGTGAACGCGCGGTGGCGTTTGAAGGTTTCAGACGTGGAGCACAGACGCTCTTGATTCTGAACGTCCTTAATAATATAATAACACTAATCCTAAAATGGTAAGGCCTTTTAGAATGACCAAATAAACATTTCAGATGTTTTACAGTGTGCTCAGCCTGCTGGTTTTTCCATTTACACACATTTTCATCATCACATGATCACTTATAACAGAATCACATGACCTTTTTTAATGCGCATACTGAAATTTGTGCGGTAAAAGTGTTTCCATCGTAGTTTATGCACATTTTTTCTTATCGAATAAAAAAAGTTTATCCTACTCAGTTATGCGCATACGTTTTTTATGCACATTTTCAAAATGTATGGGCATCATGGCATTTCTGTAAGGGTCCATCTATTTGTCCATGACAAAGCAACACAATCTCACGGCAATTCGTAACTTTTTCATTTAGTGGCTAATTCGTATGAATTCGTAGGATCTAATTCGTACAATTTAGTACGATTTGCTCATCCCCCAATGATGGTTGGGGTTAGGGGTGGGGTCAGGTGCCACACCTCCTTTTTAAAATCGTACCATTTCGTACGAGTGAACTCGTACGAATTCGTACGAATTAGCCACTAAACTGGCAAAATGTAAAATACTTACGTTTTCTTGTGAGATCAGGCTGGACAAAGCTAACAGTATGGATGAAGGTTAAATGCTTGGAAGCCTTTTACCACATAAAATTTATTTTAATTAGTTTCCAACTCCGAATTTTAATCTGACTCCAGTTTATAATAATTTAAAATTTAGATTAATCTAATTCAAGCTGATTACCTTATAGGTTGTGATTAGGTCTAATTTAGATCGATTAACCTAATAAATCCTTATTTTCATTTAATGGTTCATAGTTTACCCGAAGTCGCTTAGAGTCAGTATGCTGGCCAGTTACATGTGCTCACGGACACATCCTCACAAGTTCTGGTTCTTAGAAAATAAGCTAATTTCCTTTAAGTAATACTAGTCCATCCCATGATTGCTCATACCTAAAGAAAGTTTGATTTAGCTTAGCTAGAGAATATAACTGTAAGCTAAGTTCCTTTAAGTAATATTAGGCCGCCCCATGCTTGCTCATACTTAAAGAAAGTTTGATTTAGCCCCTAGATGATATACTAAGTCAGTGATTATCAGAAGTCAACAGGTCTCTAATGCTGTGCCTATGCTCCATTCATTGAGCCTGAATGTATGACTAATCCTGGTCGTAGGCTGCGGAAACATCAGCCTAAACAATCTGCTAGATTAAAGTGATTTCAGGAGATATTAGAGTTAAACAAGAATTTCACATTTATTTGTCAGGCAAAAATATTAAATTCCAATTTACATTTTTAAACAAAATAAGCCAATCAAGATTGTACAACATCAATTATTCAAATACACACTTAAGAGTTAGATATGAAGACCATTTTCAGTTGATGTGAAGACCATTTTCACTGGAGTGGAGCATCTTGCAAGGATCTTATCAAAGTCAAAACCCAAATTAACCGATATAAGAGAGATAGTAAAATGTTACATTGAAATTAGGACCACTTTACCAATCACACAGAGACATTTAAAATGACACCAAACATGAAAATAAAGCCACAAGATACACAATATTAAAAACTTAATCATTCTGTGTGAAATGTGAGTGAGTTGCTCTGGTGGAGAAGGTAAAGTCCAGGGGCCTCATGTATCATTGCTGCGTACGTACAAAAACTTTGCATACGCCAGGTTTCACGCTCAGAATCGCTCACGTTTGGATTTACTAACAATGAACTGAACGTGGGAATGTGCGCAGCTTCACGGCAGCTTTCTGGCTGGCGTACCCACATTTTTTGTGCGTGTCTGTTTTATTTCCATTGGCGACTCCTAGAGGCAGTTGTGTTAAATTCCTCTCTACAAAGTGTCTGAGCCTTGCAATGGCAGCTGTATGAGACGGGTTCATCTAGCAGGTATATAAGGTTTCCATACCATACAGTTGACCAGCTAAACATTAAAGCACAATTTGCAGCGGTCGCCTGTTTTCCCAATGTAATCTGAGCAATCTATTGCACACACATTGCTATAAAGACACTATCTGAAGATGAATTTGCATGCGTGAATCAGAAACATTTCCATTCAATAAATGTGCAAATAAAATATGATGCACAAACTTATTGATGATTCCTACTTGTCTTTCTCGTGATAAATAGTTGGCAAAATCTGATATGTAGCGGGGAAAAAAAAAAAGAAAGAGTTCATCAGACGCTGGATTCGAGCCGATCAGACGTGTCAGTATATGATCACATGTGTCTTACGAGTTGCGCCACTGAGACTGCTAAGGGTACCGCAACATTTTACAGATATAAACCACACTATTTCTTTTTTTAATGCACTCAGTGTGATGTTCAGACCCAACTGTGTTAACCGCATCAGCTAAACTCTCCCACTCTATTTTTTCTTTTGTTGTTAATTCCGGAGAACAAACTTGCAAATAACACCGCTTTTCTCCGGTCTACCTCCGAAAGCAGCACCTCCGTTTCACATTCTGTTCAAAGTTTCTCTTTTTGCTTGATTTTGCCATTGCTTTTTGGTTGGGTTTTGCCATTAGCATAGTCATTAGCATATTCATACGGGGGAGGAGGCAGGGAGGGGTTTTGTGCTCGTGCATGTTGCGCTCAGTTTCACGTTTATTCTGATGTACAAAACAATATGCGTGAGATTCGGCGTACGCAGTGTTTCATACATCTAAATTTTTTTCTGCGTACGCACATTTACAGCTTTGTGCGTACGCAATGTTTTAGTATGATTTCCATGCAAGTCTTCGTACATGAGGCCCCAGGGCAAAGAGGGGGGCTCAGGATGCATGATCGAGGCAACCTGAACAACTTGTTTTCTAGATCACAGGTGTCAAACTCAGTTCCCAAAGGGCCGCAGCTCTGCACAATTTAGTTCCAACCCTAATTAAACACACCTGATCAAACTAATTGAGTCCTTCAGGCTTGTTTGAAACCTACAGGTAAGTGTGTTGGAGCAGGGTTGGAACTAAACTGTGCAGGACTTCGGCCCTCCAGGAATTGAGTTTGACACCCCTGTTCTAGATGATCTTCTTCTCAGATTGAAAAGTTTATTGTTTTAGTGCCTGACCATTCTTGTGGTTTTGTCTCGAGTGGAGTTCCATAACAGTTTTCAGGGTTTAGTAATATGGAGCCAGTTTTTTTTTATGCGCATATGCAAAATGCACATAAAAATAGGTGGATGGAAACATAGCTAGTGACTTGCTTTTAACCTAATTAACCCAGTTAAGCCTTTAAATTTCACTTTAAGCTGAACACTAGTATCTTAAAAATATCCAGTCAAATAGTATGTGCTGTCATCATAGCAAAGATAAAATAAATCAGTTATTAGAAGAGTTATTAAAACTATTATGTTTAGAAATGTGTTGAAAAAATCTTCTTTCTATTAAACAGAAATTAGGGAGAAAAATACAGAGGGAGCTAATAATTCAGTAGGGCAAATAATTCTGACAGCAACTATACATATACAAACAAGAAGAGTAAATTTTGATTTCATTTCGACTTTAAGGATGCTTCCAAGGTATAATATAATTTGCTCTAAAAACGTAAATCAGCACAGCTACTTCACAGAGTATGAGCTATGGGGAAAAAAAAACAGGGGAAAAAGTGCGCAACAAAGACACCACTTATACCCTGAAGGAAAAAACACTTTAACAACTCCACAAAAAAAAAAAAAAAAAAGCATAGCATCAAAAGAGCAGGATGAAAGAGGCCAGCGAGGAACAAGCTTGAACCGCTCACATGAAAGCCTGGGGAAAATGATCCAGGGTGGCTCAGCTCGAAAACCAGCGTTTACACCCACATGTGTCTTCACACTCGAGCAGAGTGAGCGCTCTTCAGAGATTAATCACCATGATGAATGGCCACATCTCATTAATAAATGAAAAGGCAGAACAACAACAGAAAAAAAGAGAGACTCATTAGAGCAGAGGCTATTGAGGTGCTGCAGTCTGAATACTGCACCAGTCATTTGCATTGTTGATGTACGTATATATACACGGAATGAGGATTTTTTTAAACACATTTTTAAACAATAGTTTTAACAACACATTTATTGTAACTGATTTTTTTTATCTTTATCATGATGACAGCACACAATATTTGACTAGATATTTTAAAAGATATTCAGCTTAAAATGACATTTATAGGCTTAACTAGGTTAATTAGGCAAGTTAGGTTAATTAGGCAATTCAAGAGTTCACACTTAGCTGATGCTTGATTATAAAGCTTGTTTGGCATGCTGTCCCGGAAGAGAGCCTCGAGCTCATAAGATCCTCGAGCCCGGGGCTCCCTCATGTTGCAAGGCGGGAGGGGGGGACTCTTCAAAACGAAGATAGCAGTGGATTGAAACCCAGGGTATTTATAGTAGTTTAGGAGTCATCTGATTGGAGCATTGTGAATTGGATAATGCGGATCCAGCCGCTAGCAATCATAAGCTTGTGATCCTCTCGAAAGTAGTTTAATATATAAACTTCACTTATATATTGATGGTTTGTTCTGTAGACAATCAAATACTGCTTAAGGGGGCTAATAATATTGACCTTAAAATGTTATATATATATATATATATATATATATATATATATATATATATATATATATATATATATATATATATATATATATATATATATACAGTTGAAGTCAGAATTATTAGCCCCTTTTTGATTTTTTTCCTTTTTAATATTTCCCAAATTATGTTTAACAGAGCAAGGAAATTTTCACAGTATGTCTGATAATATTTTTTCTTCTGGAGAAAGTCTTGTTTGTTTTATTTCAGCTAGAATAAAAGCAGTTTTTAATTTTTTAAAAAACAATTTTGGGACAAAATTATTAGCCCCTTTTTTTTTCTGATAATCTACAGAACAAACCATCGTTATACAATAACTTGCCTAATTACCCTAACCTGTCTAGTTAACCTTATTAACCTAGTTAGGCCTTTTAATGTCACTTTAAGCTGTATAGAAGTGTCTTGAAAAATATCAATTAAATTTTATTTACTGTCATCATGGCAAAGATTAAATAAATCAGTTAGTAGAAATAGGTTTCTAAAACTATTATGCTTAGAAATGTGCTGAAACAATCTTCCCTCCATTATATATATAATTGATGATTTTATTATGCTGGAAAAAGTGTAATAAAGCTTTTTCCTTAAAGATTTTTTGAACATTTATTTCTACCCAGTTACTCATTTTGCATGACAAATCATTTATTAAATTAACCGATGCAGTATTCATGCATTGACTGCTTCATTCATCATGCTGCAAATGGTTAGTCAGGCAAATAAAAGATAGATTTCATGCATACAGAATATATACTTACTTACTTACTCCGAGGGCCATTTATATCAAAGTTGATATTTAGACGCACCATATTAGTGTTTTGAACCATCAAATTTTGTATGAGGTGAGTTGTTAGTCCAGTGCTCAAATCTGGACCAGGACGTACACTACAGAGCTTATCTAATTCACCTACAGCACATCTCTTTTGGACTGTGGAGGAAACCGGAAGGAAAACCCATGCAAACACAGGGTGAACTTGCAAATATATATTGTGTGTATATATACAGTTGAAGTCAGAAATAAAACAAATAATACTTTGTCCAGAAGAAAAAATATTATCAGACATACAGTGAAAATTTCCTTGCTCTAATAAATATCATTTGGGAAATATTTAAAAAAGAAAATAAACTCAAAGGGAGGCTAATAATTCTGACTTCAACTGCAAAATAAAAAATATCTATATTTTTTGAAAAAATAAAGATTAGTAAAACCATAAAATAATGGTTACTTAAAATCAAAATTACATAAAACTAAATAATAGTGGTAATAATAATATTAAATATTATTAAATTATATTATATTAAATAAATTATTATAAAAAATAAATTATTCATATTTTCTGCATCATCAAATAAGCAAAGGATACAATTAATATTATTTTGAAACCACCTTTCAAAATCATCAAAAATAATGATTTGTTTCTGACTGTAATATCTGAAATTATGACTGAAATTAATTATTTCCAATAAAACACAAAAAGTGGTAGCGTCACATATTTCTGTCTGATACTCCAGAGCTGATGGGGGCAGCGGAGAACGCAATGCTGTCATTCGTTCAGGTGTTTAGTAAGACAAATATGAGGCGGTGAAGCAGAAATCACAGGATTACAAAGAGCACCTGCGGAAACGGTCAATGTTTGCGCAGGAATCTTCAGTCCTGAAAGCACCCGCTGCTGTGAGTTACAGTGAGACAAACGTGATGTGACCGTGTTCTGTGAGTTAGCTTTTCTCCTAGGCCGTGTTTACACTGGCAAGCAATTGTGATTTTTTTTTTCTTTTGCCAATGTTTGCAGGGGGAATCCAACATGAACAATCACAGAGAATGATTTATATTGTGTGCATTGTACTGTGAATGTTGGGAGTCCCTTCTCAGATCAGCAGCTGAAGGAACACTGCTTGATCTATTTTGGAGCTGCATGACAGCTTCAGCAGAGGAAATGTATAAGGGTTTCTCACAATTTTTTAATCCACGTCTTTTGAGATTGAAGTCGTCATCAGTGACAATTGACTTGATTGCAATGCTTCACTCACTATGTATGTGATGCACAGAATTCAGTCCTAAAACACATTTTAAATGGAGTTACATATATATTTTTAAGATCTAGTCTACATGTTTTTTAATTGTTTGTTTCTCCAGCTTAGTTTATTAAATTATTATAAATTGTTGTCTTCATTATCACTTTGTAAATGTTTGCTACATAAGTGTTGATGAATAAGTGACGTGATCAAAGAAAGTGGCGATTGAGGTTCCACCACAAGATGACGACAGAGACCGTATAGGCCAGGGGTCACCAACCCTGTTCCTGGAGAGCTACCTTCCTGCAGATTTCAGTTGCAATCCTGACCAAACACACCTGTTTGTAATTATCAAGTGCTGCTTTAGGTACTATTACAGTTTTTCTCGATTGCTTGGATGCAGTTGTCAACTGAAACTCCACATTTTCAAAACAGTTAACACACAGGCCTAAACAGCGGCACTCATGGTCAAAATGACACATTTTGCTTGCAAAAGGCACATATCATGTCAAAACATTTAACATATGCAACAAAAGCTAGTTTTACCTTCAAACAACACAACTTGCAAACAAGTATATGAGCTCTTTCAATTAATCATTACACAACGGACAACAAAATACAAAATACAGAACTCAAAATGCACCACCATTGCTTGCCATTGTAGCTTATAGCCAATGGCATTTGTTGTCTCTATTTGGGCTGTCAAATTCGCCTTTTTGCAAAGAATTGGATCAAGAATAAGATGTGCTTTGATTGAATATATATTGAATTCATGACATTTTTCAAACTGTGGCTGAAAAATGAAATACTGTATATAAAAAAACAGACAAAAGTAATAAAATACTGTAAATATTAGAGAAAACACATGTAAACTAATATACAGTCAAAACTATTGGGAGTATAGGACATAGCCATACTGACCTCCTCCATCAATGCTGGCACAGAACAACACAGACCTTCCATCGTTTATATAAGGTTTGCAGAATGATGGCTAATTGAAGATTTGTGTGAAGGAGTGTCAAATCGGTGCTTCAGTGATTTCACACTGATGTTGGTAGTTTTTAATAGTTAGGAATAGATGGATTCTGTTTGGTTACCAAAACTAAAACAATGGAGTTTGGACTGCTTGAATGACATCTGTGTTAACTTTTTGGAAAAATGGTGGGGAAAATGTGTCAACCCAATGAGAAAGGGTTTACACATTTGCAAGACCTGTCCTCTGCTCTGCTGGGATAGTGATGAGGAAAATGAAGAGGAACCTAGTTTCTTTAACCGGGTCAAAGCAAACAAAAAAAACTGTAATTGGTTCAGGTGTGTTTGATCAGGGTTGGGACTGAATTCTGCAGGAAGGTAGCTCTTCAGGAACAGGGTTCCCTGCTGAAAAATCCAGCTTAAACCAGCCTAGGCTGGTTGGCTGGTTTTAGCTGGTCGACCAGGCTGGGTTTAGAGGGATTTTGGCCACTTCCAGGCTGATTTCCAGCCATAAAACCAGCTTGACCAGCCTGGATTAAGCTGGATATAGCTGGTTTTAGCTGGACTCCCAGCTTGGCTAGGCTGGTCAAGCTGGTTTTAGCTGGTCATTTCCCAGCCTGACCAGCTAAGACCAGGCTGGTAATGGCTGGAAACCAGCCTGGAAGTGGCCAAAACCCCTCTAAAACCAGCCTGGTTGACCAGCTAAAACCAGCCAACCAGCTTAGGCTGGTTTAAGCTGGACTTTTCAGCAGGGTTGGTGACCCCTGGTATAAGTCCTTAGAGGAGAAAATTATTATTATTTTTTTCAGCGTAAATTTCAAACTACAGCTAAACAAATCTTTATAAATCAGGTAAATGACATTTTAAATCAATCTCTCTCTTTTGTACTACTACTTGGTGAACTACTACTTGGTGAAGTAACGGTTTCTGCTGTTCTGACACCAGCTGCAGATGTGAATGAATGGTGAAAGAAAGCATTTCCTCGTACAAAAATGTTTTGAGATTCTCTATGTTTGATTTTCTTTTTTATACACACGATTATGCCAAAGAACTGTTAATTGCACTATCACACGTGTAGCAGTGAGATATGGCTGTATATCACCACTGGTGGCACACTAAGGCACTCAAGCCAACACGTGCCTCCCACTAGATCTGATATACAGCCATATTACACTACTCGTGTGATATTGCTCATATGCGTGGTTGTTGGTGCCTGAGAGGCTGGTCTGAGTATTTCAGAAACTGCTGATCTACTGGGATTTTCACGCACAACCATCTCTAGGGTTTATAGAGAATGGTCCGAAAAAGAGAAAATATTTAGTGAGCGGCAGTAAAAATTAATAATTTTTAAATTTTAGGCAGGAAAATGTATGAAATTTGGAGTTGTCACAGAATAATCATGTACATATTGTCACGACCCGGCTCAAAGGCAATGACAAATTAAAGGGAGGACATACACCAGACGTTTGGTACCTAAAAGTATTTATTTAAACATTAAAGAATAATTACGTGCTCACTTTAGGTCAGCAAAATCAAATATTAACCAAAGGTCAAAAAGAAACAAAACAAAACAAACAGGAGCAAAAGCACGGCTCTCTCCAAGCAAACACTGCTGGCTTTTTATAGAGGGGAAATCAGGTGGTCTAAGGCCGTACTCACACTAGGTACAGTTGCCTCGAACTGGGCCAAAGCACGCTTGTCCCCCCTCCCATCTCCCCCGACGGCCCGCGCTCACACCACAAATGAGGTTTCGGCACGCTTACGTCATCGCTGCTGCGCTGTACAGTGAGAAGCACTCTCTCACTCAGCAGCACAGTAGAGATTTCTCTAGTTATATCGTTTCAGTCGTTTGATATGCCAGCAAATATTTCGACAAACAGTCCTTAGGGATGCAGTGACACGCAGTTAGATATTTTGCCGAACAGATCCGCCACTTTTGGCGCTCATAAACAATCATAAAGCTCTCGTGCTGCAGGAATGAGGAGGTCTGCTGAAGGCGCGCAGCTGTGGTGCTGTGAGGAGTTCTCGTCTTTAATAAACGACAGCAGTTTGCGATCACTGATCAGTAAGAATGATTAATAAACCCATATGAAACAGCCCCTTAAAAGTCACGTCTCGCTTTCAGTTTTGGGCTTTGGCACGTTTTGCACTCACACACAAGCGTACCGCGCCAAAGCCCAAGTGAACCGGGCTCAGGCACACCTCTTCCAACCGGGCCAGGGCTGACCAAGTGAACCGTGCCTGAGCCCGATTCAGCGCACTCACACTTCTCAAACGATCCGGGAAACAGGCCTGGGCACGGTACGGATGGCATAGTGTAAGTAGGCCCTAAGAGACTTGTCACCAACCCCCCCCCAAAAGAAAAAGACCAAAAGTCTTTTAACATACAGTAACATCAGAAACACACAAACCCCCTAAACTCAGTATGAAGGTCAAACTGGTTCTCCATCCTCAGCCTTAGCCCTCCAACTCTTCCCAGCAACCATGGCGCCAAGGAATCAATTTAAGAGAGAAACGGAGGGAAAAGAGAGAAAACAGAACCACTATACAACCTTAAATACAAGATAAAGCATCTGATGTAACGTTTTCAGAGCCTTTAATGTGGTGAATATCCAGCAGGTAACCCTGCACAAATAAACAACACCTCATGAATCTTTGATTGGGGTTTTGTAACGAATGAAAAAAAACTAAAGGATTGTGGTCGGTAAAAACCACCAGAGGTCCCACTAATCAGAATCAGAAGTAGTGTGTATTTTTATTCTTTTTTTCATCAATATTTAGCTGCTTTGACATAATCTACATTGCAAAAGCGCTATAAAATACAGATGAATATTCATTTTATATTCCGTCCGTATATAACTGCAGGTACCTTCAGAATTGTGTTTGATTTGACACTGAATAACCCATACACAAGTGTACCTGTACAAACTGGCGTCAGTCAGTGAAGTGCTCCCAGAAGAAGTTTTTAGTGCTCAGCTCCTGATTCTGCTCTTCTGATTGGCAGGTTGCTACCGCACCGAGGGACAGTAAATGTGAAGCATTATGAAAGTCACCTTGTACCCGGCTGTGATGCTGATGTCCTGTGATCAAAGTTGTCAGATTCCATCCTGCCATTGAGATGAATGCTAACGGCTAGCTCTCTGCAGGTATGTGAGGAAACCAACAGTACAAACATCAGTTAGGATTACAGCCGACAAGTCCTGTGGTGTATGTGTGCGTTTTATTTATTTGTTTGTTTTGTGTGTGTGTGTGTGTGTGTGTGTGTGTGTGTACTGGTTTTGGTGGTTTACAAGGCATGACATGACCTAGTTATGGTTAGTTAGGCTAGTTAGTTAGTATGACCTATTTTTTGCTATTATGGTGGTTTACGAGGACATCTCCGGTGTCCTTGTAATTCAAAACAATTCAAAATCATATCTAAAATCATATTTAACCCTTGTGTACTGTTCAAATTGTCTGCCCTTTCATTGTGTTGGTGGCTTTCATTGACTTCCATTATAATATTTTGATTGCAAAGCCATCATATAATTACACACTCTTGATTTGTCAGTGGCACAGTGGGTAGCACGTTCGCCTCAAAGCAAGAAGGTCGCTGGTTCGATCCTCAGCTCAGTTGGCGTTTCTGTGTGGAGTTTGCATGTTCTCCCTGCATTCGTGTGGGTTTCCTCCGGGTGCTCCGGTTTCCCCCACAGTGCACAAACATGCGGGACAGGTGAATTGGGTAGGCTAAATTGTCCGTAGTGGATGTGTGTGTGTGTATGCGTGGATGTTTCCTAGAGATGGGTTGTGGCTGGAAGGGCATCCGCTGCGTAAAAATTTTCTGGATAAGTTGGCGGTTCATTCTGCTGTGGCGACTCCAGATTAATAAAGGGACTAAGCTGACAGGAAAATGAATGAATGATTTGTTGGTGGTTTCCCCTGTTGGGAAGAGGTACAATTTGTAATTTTTATTGTTGATTATCAGTTGGCATTATTAACCCTTTAGATATGCCTGGGAAAAACAGTTTCTGGCTTTTTATATGGAGTTCTATGGAGTAAAACAGACTCCAAGTAATGGATTCTCTGAAGACTGACTGTCCTGCGATTGTCAGTGTAATAGAAAAGTGGACTATTTAAAGAAGTAAGGTTTTAATATTATATATATTTTTTTTTTTTTGTCGGATACCGAGCCATATGGGGCTGTCTGGAAATGAACTGGCAGATAAAGCTGCAAAAGAAGCCCTGCAGCTACAAATGACAGAATGTCAAATACCACCAACAGATGTTAAACCTATTTTGAGTTTATATTTCCAAAAGAAGTAGCAAATGGAATGAGATGAATGTGCTAATGACAAACTGTATGAAGGAAACCCATTTATAAGGGGAACAAATAACTATTGGATTTATTTTGAGGATAGAACTGAGCAGACTGTATTTACAGGATTTCGAATCAGTCAAACTGGACCTACTCATGTTTATTTGTTGAAAGGGGAAGATGTGACTTGTTTGTGAATTTATTTATTTTTATTTTTTTGTACATGTTATCCGACCATGAAGCATGTGTTACTGCAATGTCCTGCTTTAAATTAGAGAATGCTCTGAAAATACCCCAAAAATACATTGATGGATATTTACAATAAGGTTTCTCATAGAAAAGTATTTGAATTATTGTTAAAAATCTAATTCAAAGATTTCAAAGGAGCAAAAGATTTTATGTACATCTGTATTTTCTTTATTTGTTAAATATATGTATATATGCATGTTTATATTTTTGTTAAATGGTTGTGTAAAATAAATAAAAAATGCAGTAAAGCACACATCTCAGATGGGTGCTAACCTCAAAAAATTATTAGCAAACATGAAGCCGACAGCACCAAAGCTCCAAAATATTCAAAGTGTGTTGTTGAAAGGCTGTATTTAATTGACATTGAATGTAATGTAGGCTACTTAACTGAAATTATATGTGTATTTTAAATATTGTGAATGTATATATATATTCAATTGAAGTCAATAATTACAATTCAATAATTACAATTGAAGTCAGAATTATGAGCCCCCCTTTGATTTTTTTTTATTTTTTTTCCCTTTTTTAAATATTACCCAAATAATGTTTAACAGAGCAAGGAAATTTTTACAGTATGTCTGATAATATCTTTCCTTCTGAAGAAAGTCTTATTTGTATTATTTCTGCTAGAATAAAAGTAGTTTTAATTTTTTTAAATAAGTATTTTAAGGTCAAAATTATCAGCCCCTTTAAGCTATATATTTTTTTCGATAGTCTACAGAGCAAACCATCGTTATACAATAACTTGCCTAATTACCCTAACCTGCCGTCACTTTGCCCACATATTGTGACAGCAGATCAAAAAACTCACTTCAGATTGACAAATATTGCTGCTGTTGGTTTTTAGGCGAGAATGTTGTTGTTTAGATTACAACAATGATTGCTTTTTAAAAATATTTTTAATTTCAGAGATAAAGCACATCCGCAGCCATTAGCCTTTCATACTGAGCAGAGCTAATACAGTTGCACCACTAGAGGGTGACAGAGACAGCATAAGTCCTTGGGGGAGGAAAAAAAATCAGTTTCCTTTTCGTATTTCAAACTACAGCTAACCTAATCATTATAGTTGTCATATGCCAATCTCTCTCTTTTGTATGTTGTAGTGCTGTATTTATACCATAGTAATCTGCTAGTGTTAGCTTTGTTTTGGCTTTTTTGGGGTTAATTATTGCGAACTGCCGATTGCAGAAATACTGGGAAATCACTGTAGACTGATGGCATTTCTTGCTGTTCAGCCTTATAATCTTAAAATGTGAGCAAAATCACCTGTTTTGTCATCATTTTAGACATTACGCTAAAGAATCATTCAAACACTAGCTCTAAAGTGAGGTTTGTGAATTAGCAATGGTTTCTGCTGTTTTGACATCTAGCTTCCGACCTTGAGCCAATGCAAGCCTCCCACCAGTGCCGACATACAGCCATATCACACAGCTACGTGTGTGATTAATTGCAACCGAAATTGTATCTATGCGACCTCAAAATATATTTGGGAGCATTTGTGCGTGTGCATAAAATTGTTTCATGGGACCAGTTTTCACTGCAAAATGTTCACGGGATGCGTGGATTTAGGACACATTCACGCAAAACGCATCGTTGCAATTGAAACGCAGCGCTCAGGAATAGTTTAAAACTGTTGTCATGTCAACTTGCTGCTGTAAACAAAGCCTGCAGTGCTTGTCTCGCATTTGTGCTCTTCTTATTGGCCCACTGCTCTAGAAATGAATGTGAATGGATTGGTTAAAATCAATCACACAGTAAATGCCTTCCGCTTTGAGGAGACAGGGAGAGCTACAATGTAAATGTAAATGTAAAGCGCTGAAGATGACAATGAAAACAACACTGTCAGATTTTGTTTTAGAAACCACATAAAGATACAAATAATGCCACATCTGTTTACCGATCATGTGGTGAATGTTAATTCACCATCTACACTTTTTGAAGAGTGGATAAAAGACTTCTATTGGCTATGAAATAACTAAAGCTAAGGCTGGGCGATTTGGCAAAAAAATAAAAATAAATAAATAAATCTAGGTTTTTTATAAAGTTTGACCGATTCACGATTTCAATTTTTTTTACTGTGTAACTAGTCAACTTAACATTACAACAACATGACTGAAGTAACATTCTCTTTATAAGTAGCTTGAAAAAACATCTGGTTAAGGAACATTGTAATTTTAATGGCCATGTCATACATAAATTGGTCGACAAGGTGTAAAATCAATGTAAATAAACAAATTCACGAGTTAAATATCATTGCAGAAGATTGGAATAAAAAATATGTGTGTAAATATCGCAGTTGCAGGAATACAGAGGTTTTTTTTGCAAGTTTTGCTGAGCCTAGGAAAGATTGGCTGTCAGCTCGGCTTTGACTTTGTCTTCTGATTGAATGTCAGGTTGTAATGCCGCTGCCTTAGATACAGTGGAAGTAAAGGACTGAACATGGAAACTGTAAAGCCTAATTTAACCCAGTGAGTGAAGTTGTGGACGTATAGCAGGAACAAATAAAAGCACCAGATGAGTGACTAATGTAAAATATTATATTTATTCTATTTTTCTTTTTTCCTCATTTTAAATACCGACCATTTGATGCGCTTTGCACCACTCTCTGTATTATGCTGCCTGACTGCATGTCTGGGTTTCAACTAGGTCCGCTAAATTACGTCATGGGTACTTTCATTTTCACTGCGACAGCTGCTCACCTCTGCTCGTGTTCAAACCAATCTAAGATCAGCGCGGTTCAAACTATAAGATCAGTGCGGTTCAGGCCAGGATTGGCTAATCGGGAGGACCGGGAGAATTCCCGGTGGGCCGGTCCGTTTTTTGGCCGCGAGGGCCGGTGTCCCTAGCTCCAGAATCTGTTGCTTACAGCAGTCACACTTTTTAAATATATTTATCTATTTACTTGATCACAGCCTTTTTATTCATTATTTTACCGCAGCTTATGATATAACTTGATCATCTATTTTTTGAAAAGTTGTTGTGGTTCAGTGGCTAACACGTTTTCGACCCCACAGACCCGGGTTTGATCCTCGTCAAAGTAAGTCTTTTTTTTTTTTTCATTTTTATTGTTAAGACATATAATACTGTTAGGGTTGTTGAACATTTGAAGTTCTAAAGCAGTTGTTTTCTCAAAAAAGACGTGATAGTGAAACTGAATTGGAAATGACCTTATTTTAATATAGTCAGTCGTGAACTGAGGTGGGCCGGTCTGAGACTTGAAACTCCAGGGCTGAAAAGGAGTCCCACTCCGGCCCTGGTGCGGTTTATCACATGGTAGGTTTTTTTACGTCTTTCGTAATATAAGGGATAAGGGAATATGTCTTGACAATCCACACAGACGTTACTTAGTAAAGTGTGAAGTCATGTTGGATTTTACTTGCTGCATTAGTCTGAATGTATATGCCCTCGTCAGGCAGTGCTGGAGTAGCGAGAGAGTGGACCACAGCGCGTTTGATGCAAGGGTATTACCAAAAGAAAAACACACAACTGAAGACACTTTAATGCTTGTATTTGTTGTATTTGCACCAGCACTGCGATGCTTGCCCACAACTTCATGCATTGGGTTAAATTAGGGTGTCTAGTCTCTGTTCAGTTCGTCACTACCATGATTGAAATCCAGACAGGCAGTCAAGCAGGTCGCACACCAGACGTGCACATTCGCATGATATTTAACATGAAATTAATTAGATGGCGCTCTGTGGCGCGGCTGAAATGTGAACTGCACGACGAGTGGCGCTTCTAGTGTGCAACCTGCATCATACAGAGAGTGAACCAAAGCGCATTGGAGCAATTATGATGTATCTAATATTTTTATTTTAAAAAAATTGCGATATCTCCATTTAATATGAAATAAAATCATCTTAAAACGTAAATTCAAAATAATCAAAACAATCACCCAGCCCTAACTAAATAAAGCATTCACTCTATAGTCAATTTTCAGGTAACTTTTTATCACATCTACACATTTTAAGCACATTTTAAATCCCCAATTTAATCGGCAGATGCTATCTGCCGTTCAAGTGGCAGTTGTAATTTAATGCAGTGCTACTTGTACAATCTGAGACCCACTTTATATCGGATATCACTCAGCCAGTGGAGATCCCTGATTTTTAAAGAAAGCTGACCTTAAACGCAGGGATTTTGCATTGTCATACAATTCACCGGAAGCAATTAACCCAGGTTACTGGCAAATTAAAAGTCCTATTAGCTATTAGTGCCCCAGTGACAACCCCCCCCCCCAATCATCCACCCCCCTGGGCTTCAGTTTTCGCGCGATATACCAATCCCCCCCCCCCCCCCCCCCCCCCCCATTCTTCAGATTGCACGCGATATCCACCCCACCCCCACCCCCCTCGCTCTTCAGTTCACGCCAGACTCCGCCTCCCCCCTTCCCCCGCCATTCAAAATTTTTTATCCTGCACATGCCCCTAGGAAGGTCTCTACACGGGCCTGATTAGCATGCTTTGGCATATACCCTATCATGTTATAAAAATGTATTTTGTTTTAATGGGGCGAGGCAGTGGCGCAGTGGGTAGCACGTTCGCCTCATAGCGAGAAGGTCGCTGGTTCAAACCTCGGCTCAGTTGGCATTTCTGTGTGAAGTTTGCATGTTCTCCCTGCCATTGCGTGGGTTTCCTCCAGGTACTCTGGTTTCCCCCACGGTCCAAAGACATGTGGTACAGGTGAACTGGGTAAACTAAATTGTCCGTAGTGTGTGAATGTGTGTGTGGATGTTTCCCAGATGGGTTGCGGCTGTAAAAAACTTGCTGGATAAGTTGGCGGTTCATTCTGCTGTGGCGACCCCGGATTAATAAAGGGACTAAGCCGACAAGAAAATGAATGAGTGAATGTTTTAACGGTATATATATTTTTTGCTTGTTATTTTTAATTAGTGTTGATTTCAAATGCAATAAATCTGTTAATATAAAACTTGGGTTAATGGTGCTTATAATTGGTGGGTGCGCCTAAATGTTGGCTGGTGCGCCTACATTTTTAAAGTTAGGAGCATTGGTGCTACCAAGCAAAAAGGTTCATTTTGAGCCCTGCCTCGTAGTCTGAACCCCCAGCATGAACGCAGAAATCAGCATGCAGCAGCAGTATTTGCAGTATGGCAGTTTGAATGGCCTCCATCTGAAGCAGCGCAGGAGAGTGTTTGTTTGAAGAGATGAGCTGCAAGAGAGAGGACAAAGCTATGCAATTTTTTCCTCTCTCTCAGAAAGTGAGAGAAATTCAATCCTCAGTGGCCCTCCTTCTGCGATTGCTTGTCGGTATATACTTGGCTTTTCTCTCCTCTTTTGCTCTCTCCTCACGTCAGCCTGATACTTTGCAGCTTAATTGAACCCCAGCAAATGACAAGAAGTCTGAATCGTTGAGAGCTTCGCCGGCTGTTTCATCCTTTTGAATAAAACATATTATTCCTTTCACTGTCACCGCTGCAAACCTTGGTCTGCCAACTGCTAACCTGGCCAGAAAAGTTCCCTACACTTTCAGTTCATTCAGTTCAATACAAGTTTATTTGTATAGCGCTTTTCAAAATGATTATTGTTTCAAAGCAGCTTTACCAAAGGTGCACATCGTTACATTTGGGTTCTGCAGCAGGACAAAGATCACACCAGCAAGTCCACTTCTAAATGGCTGAAGAAAATCTAAATTAAGACTTAAGGCCTAGTCAAAGTCCTGACCTGAATCCTATTGAGATGCTGTGACATGATCTTAAAAAGGCAGTTCATGCTCAAAAACCATCCGATGTGGCTGAATTGCAACAGTGTGTGTGTGTGTATATGTGTGTGTGTAACAAGCGTTTTTAAATATTTTGAAATATGTGGCAATATATCTGAAATATATTTTATAAGTAAACTCCAAATATGAATTTTCATATACGTTACATGTAATTTGCATATATTATCATATACCAGTATGCATGAGTTTGTTGCCCAATAACTTAAAAAAAAAAACTTGTGTAGTTAATTTAATAACCTAGTTAAGGCTTTAAATGTCACTTTAAGCTGAATACTAGTATCTTGAAAAACATCTAGCAAAATATTATGCAAAAGCCCCGTTCACACATACAGACCTTTTCGGAAACTTACCGGCAATTTTCCAGAAAGGTCTGTATGTGTGAACAGGCCTTTTTTGAAATAACTGGCAATTTTTTCTAGCAATCTTCCAGAAAGAGAAGTTGTAACATTACCGGGAAGATTGCTGGAAAGAGCGCATTTACGTCTAGTACACGCTGACATAAGACGTCTACTTTAGCCAATCAAAACATCTAAACGCATTCACATCCGCTCTGTTTATGAAAATAAAAGCTTTTGAATATTTTTCCAGACACATTAAGCAGCTAGATGTTAGTCAGAGAACATTTATGTTTCTTCTTGATGCCAGGTGGGTAAAAAATATTGATAAAATGCTTATGATAAGCCATTGTTTGTTTACCTCTGACGCGTGTGCACATGAAGCAACCAGTGAGTTAGGCTTGGGCAGTAATACGGTAATATGGTATACCGCGGGATCTAAAAATAACAACGGTGTCAGTTACAAAACCGTTATACCGTCATGAAAACAATTCACTTAAATAAGAGACAGTTTTAAATAATAAATATTCTTTAATACAATGCCTACACATGCGTATGCATGATTGTCATCAAGGGACAGTGTGGAGGAGAGAAAGATAGGTGAAGTAAGGTGGCGAGTCGCGCACCAAGTGACCTTATCTCGAAAAGAACACAACCTCTGCAGTTTGGCAGTATTTCTGGTTTCGAAAAGGGAGACATGGTAAATACGAACTAGAGGTCTGCATACACGCTGCTGTACCGCGGAAGCCGCAGGACCCGACCAGATTTCTTGCAGTGCAGAAATACATTTCGAATAAAGCTCGGGAGCGGTTGGTAACTCTTGTGTAATATGAACGGGAGTGGGTGGCAAGGTCTAACAATATCGCTCCCGAGCGAGCGAGCACGCAAGTATCCGCGCGGATGCTATTTTTGTTTGTGTTTGTTTGTTTGTTTGTGTGTGTGTGTTTGTGTGTGTGAAAGAGAGAGAGCATCCCGTGCAGATCTCTAATGCGAACAAGACAAACGGGTGACCGCGAACCTAAGTCGCATATACGGTATTCAGTTTCTGAATGGTTTAGGCACAAGCCAACAGTTTGGTGATGCTGTCTGAGACTTACGTCATAATTTTATTTTCATGCATGGTAATAACGGATACCGAGGTAAAATAGGGTGGAGGTTTGACGGTATCAAAATTTGAATACTGCCCAAGCCTACGGTGAGTGCCAGCACACACACATATTATGTACATCTCAACATGCAAAAGTGTTTCTCTATATGTTTTCATCGAAGTTGTTAACAATACTGATCCATCCACAGAGTTTTTAGTGTAGTCAAGTGTTTACAAATACAAGCGCAGCTGTTTTGGGCTCATTTCTGGGTAATGATGTCAGAATTTACTGTTATTTTGGAATGGATGTGTGAACGGTCTTTTCCGGAAAAATCCCGGAACCTCTGTGCCTATGTGAACAGCTCTTTTAAAAATTTACCGGTAGAGTCGTTCTAGAAATTTTCAGGAAAGGTCTGTATCTGTGAACAGGCCTTTTTTGAAAATACCGGTAAATTAATTCTGGCAATTTTCCAGAAAGAAAGTTGTAACATTGCCGGTAAGTTCTAGACGTGAACGCGATGACGTAAGACGTCTACTTTAGCTAATCTGAACACTCAGACGCATTCACATCCGCGCTGTTTATGAAAATAAAAGCTTTTGAATATTTTTCCAGACACATTAAGCAGCTAGATGTTAGTCTGAGAACATTTCTGTTTCTTTTTAATGCCAACTGGGTTAAAAATATCGATGAAATGCTTATGATAAGCTGTTTGTTTACTTTCAAGCACATCTCCGTGCCTGTGTGAACAGTGCTTTTATGAATTTACTGGTAAAGTCATTCCGGAAGTTTTTTGGGATATTTACTGGTATCACTGTGTGAAAGTAGCTAAAGTCAACATGGAAAATTATGTTATTAAACCCTTGTTTTGTAAAAAAAAAACAAAAAAAAAAACACAGTTTCCCCCCAGAAAGATTTTTTTTCATATTTTACCTAAATTTGGGTTGATTTTATTTTATTGTGTGTGTGTGTGTGTGTGTGTGTTCTTGTCAAAGCATTAAAATATAAATATGTTCCCCCATTTTTTTCTTCCTCCAGTTTTATATTTCTTAACAGTTTTGAGGCTGATGTATACTTCTGTGTCAAGCGCACACGTATGCTCCGGCGCAGCCTTCCCGTGCTCGCATAGCCCTCACCATGGCCGTCAATCTATGGTTGTATGGCCGTCATCTCTCAAAAAATTTACACATCACAACGAAACAAAGCACAAGCTCTGTGATTGGTCGGCTTGGTATCGATGACGAGTGTGGGCGGAGGTGAGAGCCGCGCGAACCTGATGGAATGAGTGTTAACAAGTGTGGAGTCCTGTGAAGGAGCTGTAGGTGGAAACTGTTGTTTTGTGTTTGCCTTATGATTAAAGTTGTGGCACGTCCGCCGGTTCCTGCTTCAAAATGAGTGAGTTTGAGCTACTTGTACATTGAGGTAGCGTTAAGAAAAAACAAAACACCAGCGAAGAAACTCGACACAGAGGAACACCTACTGCCAGCTAGTGTTTCAGAAGTGTTATTGCAGAGCAACAGAAACAGCGTGCAGAAGTGTAAATGCACAGCTACACACATTACATGCGCCGTGGGTCACGCCGATCACTCGACACAGAAGTATAAACCAGCCTTTAGTCAGTACACATACACCAATATGCCAAAGTATTTTGAGAGAGGGGGTGGCACGGTGGCTCAGTGGTTAGCACTGTAAAAAGTTGTTGGCATTTCTGTGTGGAGTTTGCATGTTTATTCTTGTGTTGGCGTGGGTTTCCTCCGGGTGCTCCGGTTTCCCCTACAGTCCAAACGCATGTGCTAAAGGTGAATAAGTGTGTGATTGAGTGTGTATGGCTGTTTCTCAATACTGGGTTGCTGCCGGAAGGGCATCTGCTGCGTAAAACATATTCTAGAATAGTTGGCGGTTCATTCCGCTGTGGCGACCTCTGAAATAGAGACTAAGTCGAGGGAAAATAAATGAATAAATGAATTTTGAGAGAATGCAATATCATTTATCCACATCATTCCCTCCCATCTCACGTTTTCCCATCAGCAGGTCTCCTTTGTACATTTTTAATATGATCCTGTGTTAAAAGCATTTACTATTAGCAGTCTGATCAAATAATGAAATGCGTACAGGGAAAAAAGTGCAGTACAATCTACTGGAGGTTTATCCATCACACTGGAAATGGAAGGTCAGGTTGAGTGCATTGTATTATGGGATGCTGCCTTTATTGCCATTTATTTTAAAATGCAATATGGCTTTGTCCTGCGCAGCCTGGCTAATGTTGCTCTGAAGCTCTTCAAGGTATTTGTCTGCATACAAAATTACAGAGTGCATATTGTGTTTACTATGTGCTCTTAGGGAAATATCACAGTACAGTACTACTAAAGTAGCAATTTTTTACCTTTCCTTTAATAGTGTAAATTAGGTATTATTAGGTATTAATTAGTGTCATTTAGGTATCTTATTGTATTATATATGACTTTATTTTATCAAGAATTTTTTTATTTTATTTTCATTAAGTGTTTTATTTATTTTACTTTATTTGTATTAAATTTTTTTATCTTATCATTTTGTAGTTAAGTGTTTAATTTTTTATTTTATTTTATTATAATTAATGTTTTGTTTATTTATTCAATCTTTATTATTTTTATTATTATTCAATCTTATTTAACTTTATTTTATTCATTGCTTTTTTATTTTATATTACTTTGCTTTTTTTTTATTTAACCTTATTTTATTTTGTTATTATTTTTTGTTATATTTTATCTTGTTTCATTTCATTTTAGGTTGTTTATTATTTTATTTTTAATTTTAATGTACTTTTTTCTTGTTTCATGTTTTATTTATTTTATCTTGCCTGATTTTACTTTATTTTTATTTTGTTATTTTATTTAACTTTATTTTCATACATTGTATTTCATACTTATTTTATTTTACTTAATTTTATTCCTATTAAATGTTTTATTTGTTTTATCTTATCTGATTTTACTTTTTTTACTTTATTTTATTTATTGTTTGTTTTTGTTGTAATACTGTATTAGATTTCTTTTTTTTTTACTTTGTATTATTTTGTTCTGTTTTATTTGTTTTTATTTAATCTAATATAACTTTATTTTATTATTAACGTTTTGTTTTAAAAAAAATATTTATTGTTTTATTTTACTATGTTTTATTTTGTTTTTATTATATTTTTATTTTATCTTAATTATTTTTAAATCAATTTATTTTATAAAGTATTTTTATTCTAAATGTTATTTCATTTCGTTTCATTTTTATTAAATGTTTTATTCATTTTATTTAAACTTATTTTACATTATTTTTATTTTGTTTAGTTTTATCTCATTTTACTTTTTTTATTCATTTTTTATTTTATTTTTGTTTAATTTATTCTTACTTTATTTTCATTCGTTCATTTTCTTTTCGGCTTAGTCCATTTATAAATCCGGAGCCAACTTATCCAGCACTTTTTCACACAGCGGATGCCCTTCCAGACGCAACCCATCTCTGGGAAACATCCATACACACTCATTCACTAAATGGGAGCACCCGGAGGAAACCCACGCGAACGCAGGGGGAACATGCAAACTCCACACAGAAACGCCAACTGACCCAGCCAAGGCTCGAACCAGCGACCCAGCGACCTTCTTGCTACGTTCATCTTTAGTGTATGAGTTCGCACATGAATGCAACTCTGTAATTACAGCCACATTTAAGAATGCAAAATTACACCCTTTTTTCCCCTGTTTTGACTTCAGTCATCAATCACAGCACTACGAGGCCTTAAAGGTCACAATCACATCCTGCAGAATCACAGTGTGTTTCTCTGATCGCTGCTGTTTTACTCTATGACTGACTGACAGCATCTCTTCCTGTTAAATGATTTTTTATTTATTTATTTTTTATTCTTAATCAGTGTTTTTTTTATCTTGTAATATTTCATTTTATTTTATTAAGCATTATAAAGGTTTACTTTTATTTTATTTTAATTTGTTTTTATTTTAAGATTTTTTTAAACTTATCCCAGCTGGGCCAGTTGGCATTTTGTGAAGAGTTTACATGTTCTGGTGTTGGTTTCCTCCGGGTGCTCCGGTTTCCCCCACAAGTCCAAACACATGCTCTATAGATGAATTGGGTAAGCTAAATTGTCTTTAGTCTATGTGTGTGAATGTAAGAGTGTAAGGGTGTTTCCCAGTGATGGGTTGCAGCTGGAAGGGCATCCGCTGTGATAAACATATGCTGGATAAGTTGGCGGTTCCTTCCGCTGTGGCGACCCCTGATTAATAAAGGAACTTAGCTAAAAAGAAAATGAATGAATGAATTATCAAATCTCATTTACTTTATTTTTTATTTTATTTAAATGTTAATTTAGCATTACTTTATTTTAATTAATATTTATTTTTATTTTTAGTTTTTTATTTTAATAACTTAATTTTTTTATAATTTATTTTATTTTTATCTTATATTTATTTTGTCTTCATTTACTTTATTTTTATTTAATTTATTTTTATTTTGTTTTATCTTATTTTACTTTATTTTATTATTATTTTATTTGTTAAATATTTTAGTTTATTCATATTTTATCTCCTTTTATACTTAATTGTTTTTTTTTTATTCTTATTAAAATACTTTATTAAGATTTTTATTTATTTATTTATTTTATTCTTATTAAATGTTTTTTATCGTCTCTTATTTTACTTTATTTTTTAAAAAGGTTTTCTGATTTTATTATTATTAAATGTTAATTTTGTTTTACTTTTTATTATTTGTATTTTTATAATTTTTTATTTTAATCTAAATGTTTTTTATTCATATTTCATTTTATCTTATTTTACTTTATTTAATTTTTTAATTAATTGTTATTAAATAATTTTTAATTTTATCGTATTTTATTTTATTTTACTTTACCTTTTATTGTTTTATTTTATGTAATGTTTTTTATGTATTTTATTTGATCATATTTTATTCTTACATGCTTTTAAAAAAGTAATCTTTATCTGATTTTATTTTACTTTATTTATTTAATATATTATTCTTAATTGTTTTTCTTATTTTTCTTTGTTTTCCTTTTATTTTCTTATTTAATTTTACTTTAATTCAAATATATATTTTACTTTATTCTTATTCATGCTTTTATAGTTGTAATTTTATTTTATCTAATTTTATTTTACTTTATTTATTTATTTACTTATTTATTTATTATTTTAATCTTATTAAATGTTTTTATCTTATTTTATTTAACTTTTTTGTTTTACTATTTTTATTGTTTTTTTTATTTAGTTTTAATCTCATATTTAATTTCATATTTATTTTTATCTTTTTTTAATTTCACTTAATTTAATTTTAAAAATTATTTTCTTTTTTCTTCCTAAATACTTTTAAAAATGAAACCTCAATTTATTTCCCTTTATTTGTTTTATTTTTTTATTTTATTCCTATTAAATATTTTTTTATTTATCTTACTTTATTTTTATTTGATTTTCTATTTTATTTTACTTTATTATTATTTATTTAATACAAATTTCCTTTATTTAATTTTTATTGAATGTTTTATTTTGTTTAATTTAATTTTATAATTAAATCAGCATTAAAGAATCTAAAATTCCATGTTTTTTCCCCCTCTCCTCTCCTCTCATGTAACTGACAGCATCTCTTCTTGTCCTACCCTCCGCTCCGGCTTTGTACAGTTTTGTCTAGTTTTCCTCCCTCTGGAATTGTGCTCTTCGCATTGCGGAAACCAATGAAAATTATTGAATCTAAAGAAGTTTTTCAATGCATCACAAATACAGTATCTCCTCGCTCAGGTTCATCTGCATTCCAGCCCACTGTCAACCGCTCCTCTACTTACATTTATTATAAAACCTTAAAGATAAAGTGTCTGTCAGCAGGCCGGTGTTTGCAAAATGCCATTTTGTATTCTCCTTGTCTCTCTGCACATGCAAAGTTTCCTTTAGTGTGCATTTATATACAGTTAAAGTCAGAATTATTAGCCCTCTTGTTAAATTTGAATTCATCCTCAATTTATTTATGTTTTAAATTGCATTATGGGACCTTGACCTTTCTTCTAACAGCTTTTAACCTCGAAAAAGTTCAACAAAGCGACTATTATTGACATTTTTAAAAGTTTATAGTGCTATATTGTCTGTGTTGATGTTGTATATTACACTACAAACTCCTTATAATTAACTGCCAGTTATTTTACAGACTTATTTCTCTATATAGTATTTCTTATGCAGTATGTACTGTATATGATTTTAAATTAATAAAATGTTAATAAACTTTGTTAAACTGTAGAGTTGAATTTTCAACCTCAAAAGTCGACAGAGCAGAGATCAACATGCCATAATGCAATTCACTACCGGAAATAAACCGAAAACACTTGTGAATCACAAAATACAGGAACTGTTTGAATATTTTTGCCAGTGTAAAGCCTCATCGAGTTGTTGTGCTTCAGCGTTGTGTGATTTTGGCTTTGTGTTTATTGAAGTGTAATAGCCACACAGCTGGATCAGTGCTTTTGTTCAGTGAAGCAGCTCCTGTCTGACTGATGCCCCCTGCTGGAAAATAATCATCATTGAAAGCACACAGCTCACATTAAATACACTACCTGACAAAAGTCTTGTTGCCTATCCAAGTTTTAGCAACAACAATTAATAACTTGACTTCTAGTTGATCATTTGGTATCAGAAGTGGCTTATATGAAAGGCAAAGGCCTCTAGATTACACTTATTTTACCACAATAAAATATGATCATGCCTTGATTTTTAATTCTTTCATTAGGACAGTAAGCTCTGACTTTGCTTAGACAAAAGTCTTGTCACTGAACAGAAATAATGTCCAGTATAGAATATAAAGTCCTGCTGCAGTGGAGACAGAATGAATATTGTGTCTGACTCCATCATGAGCTTGGAGGACTGCATCCATACATCTCTGACAATAACTCAAATCACTGATTAATAAAGTCATCTGGAATGGCAAAGAAAGCGTTCTTGCAGGACTCCCAGAGTTCATCAAGATTGTTTGGATTCATCTTCAACGCCTCCTCCTTCATCTTACCCCAGACATGCTCAATAATGTTCATATCTGGTGACTGGGCTGGCCAATGCTGGAGCACTTGACCTTTCAGGATCTTTGATGTGGAGGCTGAAGTATGAGAAGAAGCACTATCCTGCTGAGAAGTTTGCCCTCTCCTGTGGTTTGTAATGTAATGGGCAGCACAAATGTCTTTATATCTCAGGCTGTTGATGTTGCCATCCACTCCGCAGATCTCTCGCACGTTGTATCATTACAAACATAGTTCACTGATTTGATGTTTCCCCAAATCTGTTGTTCCAACGAACATTCGCAAACTGGGTCGCAAACTTGAACACTTGCAACTACACCTCTGGAGCTGCAGTTAGTTCCTGGCTGTGTTCTATTCCTAGTTATCCTTTCTATGCCTTATTTGTTTACAACATTTTAACATTTATATTAAAGCAATTTAAAAAAAAAAGTCATCACTCTTAGGTGTAATTTGCTTTCAAAGCATTTTTAAAGTTCAGTTTGAGCGATCTTCATGTTTACAATTGCGCTCCCTTCGCAGTGCACTTTAAAGCATTGATGTCATTTTCAACACAGCTGTGGCTCATGACGAAAGCTAGAGGTGACCTATTGTTTAAAAGCAGAATTTGCATTACGTCTCAAAAGCTTGTGAAAACAAAAAAGCATAGCATACGTTAATGCTTTTAACTTAAAGCAGGTTATTCATGAAGTATCTGTACTGTATGTGACATGGGCCTGCTGGTTAGAACATTTTGCTGTGGATTACGTCAAATTGTAAAAGTAGACTTTTCAAAAAAATGAAATGAAATAAACAATATCCTACAAAATAAATAAATAAATAAATAAAATAATAATAATAATAATAATCATTAATATTATTATTAAAGTATGATTTTTTTTCATTTCCTAATAAATAATAAATATATTTCATTTCTTAATAAACAGCCTCATTCATTCATTCATCTTCTGCTGCTTTTCCGGGGACGGGTCGTGGGGGCAGCAGTCTTAGGAGAGAACCCCAGACATCCCTATCCCCTGACACTTCCTCCAGCTCGGGGGATCCTGAGGTGTTCCCAGGCCAGCCGAGAGACATAGTCCCTCCAGCGTGTCCTGGGTCTTCCCCGAGGCCGCCTCCTGGTGGGACATGCCTGGAACACCTCCCTAGGTAGGCGTCCAGGAGGCATCTGAAACAGATGCCTGAGCCACCTCAGCTGACTTCTCTCAATGTGGAGGAGCAGCGACTCTACTCCGATCTCCTCCCGGGTGTCAGAGCTCCTCACCCTATCCATAAGAGTGCGCCCTGCCACCCTTCGAAGGAAACTCATTTCAGCTGCTTGTATCCGAGATCTTGTCCTTTCGGTCATGATCCAAAGCTCATGACCATAGGTGAGAGTAGGAACGTAGACTGACCAGTAAATACTGAGCTTTACCTTTCCGCTCAGCTCCTTCTTCACCACAACGGACTGGTACATCGACCGCATTACTGTTGCCGCTGCACCAATCAGCCTGTCAATCTCTTGTTCCATCCTTTCCTCACTCGTGAACAAAACCCCAAGATACTTGAACTCCTCCACCTGGGGTAAGGACTTTCCTCCAACCTGGAGATGGCAAACCACCTTTTTCCAATGGAGCACCATGGCTTCGGACTTGGAAGAAACAGCCTCATTATTTATTTTTTTATATTATTTATATGATATTAGAATACATGTTAGCTTTTGTAAGTGATATGTTTTAGAACAGAATATGTAATGTTCAACTTCATTCATACACTTCATACATTTTTTAAAATATGGAAAGCGAGTGAATGTTTTTACCAAAACTAATGTTTTTTTTTTTCAAATGCGTGTAAAACAATTTCATTTGCACAGAAATTATGGGATCTTCTCTAAAGAAGTTGTTACTCCACCCCGTTTAGAGCATCATTATGGGCGTTTTACGTTATAACGAACATGGTTCGAACGATGGAACGACAGAGAAACTAGGAGTTTTGGGAAACACTCATTACTACATCATTCTTTTCCCAAACAATGGATTGCACTATGATAGCTCAGTCGCGAGTTACGCCGTTGTTTGGGAAACACACCCCTGGACATTTAAAAAATGTAATAAATCCAAGGAATTAGGTTTTTCAGTGTCGCTGTATACATTTGTGAAGCGTCTAGTTGTAAAATTAACACTTCACTATTTCACATTCTGCACAGTCTGGTCTCCACAGTCTGGTCAGTGTGAAAAGCCCTTGAAATGTTTGATTATTTGAATGTTAAATAATAGTTTAGGTCAAGCTTTATTATGATGGTCCGTTTGTTGAATCTAAGTTACATTGCATCTACATGCCAGCTAATTCTCATTAGATAAGTAGACTGTTAGGTTGGGGTTAGGGTTAGTGTAAGTCGACATGTTGTTACAATCCTATGTTTGTCTTGTCTCAATTTTTTTTTTTTCTTGTTCCTGTTTTGCTTAGAACACATCCAACTGGCCACTTCCAGCTTGCTTGATCCTGATTGGCCTACAGTGTTTTAAAAAGCCATGACACCACTTCCTTGGCAGCCATCTTGTTTTTGGTCACTTGCTTGTGTTTGTTGAAATGTTTGAATGTGGTGTAGTGCAGAGTTTTTGGATGTGTTAGGACTGGTAAAATTTAGTGGTGGGCAAAGCGAGGCTTCGTGAAACACTGAAACTATCGAAGCAAATGTGTCGAAGCTTCGAAACGTTTCGAAACACCACTCTACGGTGACACCTAGTGGTCATTTTATTTGTATTGCACTGAAACAGCTTCAGCAAAGAACAGTTGAGCAAATTGAGGTATGAAATGCCACTTTGTAGCCTTGAACCTTAAAATGATTTAGTCGAGCGGTTAGAGTTCGTGACCACCATGTGGGAATACTGGGTTCGAATCCAGACTGATACAGTTATTTTGAAATGCTTTAATATCAGTTGGTAATGCTTTGTTATTGTATCGTTTTGTTTAAACGTTGCTCTGACATACGAATAAACACCTTGTAAATAAATTTGTATTCTTTTGTTCATAAAACAGGGTTGTTGCTAGATCAGATACGGTTGTGGCCAGAAGTTAACAATAAGTATTCATATTATTGATTACATTTCCCATTGTATTTTATTAACGTCTATCCAAAACCTAAACCCATCACTGTACTGTAAAAATATTAATTATTGTTTTACAGTGTTACAAAAATGATGCTAAATTGATGGCGTATCCGCAGCTGTATCCTATCTAGACTACACCATAAAACAGAAACATGATTAAAATACATAAAATCATGATTTTGGAGTATTTGGACTAGTCGTGATTCGAACCCAAAACCAATTTGTAACACAGTACTAATGTGCACACGCACAGTCCACTAGGCCATACAAAACAGAGTCATAACATTGAACATGCCAGTCAAATGCTGATTCTCCGGGTCTTGAAACGCTTCTGAAATTATCAATGCTTTGAATCGCTTTAGTCATGTGACCAAGTGTTTCGAAACACTTTAGTCACGTGACCTGGGTGTTTTGGATCATGCTTCGGTGCAGTGTTTCGAAACACTTGCGCTTCGGGATCTCGACACTGTGTCGAAACGTCAGTTTCACGTCAGCCATCCCTAGTAATATTGAGATTTGTGAGTACTGTTTGTTTTGTTTGACTTCTCAGATAATATTGAGATTTGTGAGTACTGTTTGTTTTGTTTGACTTTGAGATAATATTGAGATTTGTGAGTACTGTTTGTTTTGTTTGACTTTGAGATAATATTGAGATTTGTGAGTACTGTTTGTTTTGTTTGACTTTGAGATAATATTGAGATTTGTGAGTACTGTTTGTTTTGTTTGACTTCTGAGCTTATATTGAGATTTGTGAGTACTGTTTGTTTTGTTTGACTTCTGAGATTATATTGAGATTTGTGAGTACTGTTTGTTTTGTTTGACTTTGAGATAATATTGAGATTTGTGAGTACTGTTTGTTTTGTTTGACTTTGAGATAATATTGAGATTTGTGAGTACTGTTTGTTTTGTTTGACTTCTGAGATTATATTGAGATTTGTGAGTACTGTTTGTTTTGTTTGACTTCTGAGATAATATTGAGATTTGTGAGTACTGTTTGTTTTGTTTGACTTCTGAGATTATATTGAGATTTGTGAGTACTGTTTGTTTTGTTTGACTTCTCAGATAATATTGAGATTTGTGAGTACTGTTTGTTTTGTTTGACTTCTGAGATAATATAGAGATTTGTGAGTACTGTTTGTTTTGTTTGACTTCTGAGATAATATTGAGATTTGTGAGTACTGTTTGTTTTGTTTGACTTCTCAGATTATATTGAGATTTGTGAGTACTGTTTGTTTTGTTTGACTTCTGAGATAATATTGAGATTTGTGAGTACTGTTTGTTTTGTTTGACTTCTGAGATAATATTGAGATTTGTGAGTACTGTTTGTTTTGTTTGACTTCTGAGATAATATTGAGATTTGTGAGTACTGTTTGTTTTGTTTGACTTCTGAGATAATATTGAGATTTGTGAGTACTGTTTGTTTTGTTTGACTTCTGAGATAATATTGAGATTTGTGAGTACTGTTTGTTTTGTTTGACTTCTGAGATAATATTGAGATTTGTGAGTACTGTTTGTTTTGTTTGACTTCTCAGATTATATTGAGATTTGTGAGTACTGTTTGTTTTGTTTGACTTCTGAGATTATATTGAGATTTGTGAGTACTGTTTGTTTTGTTTGACTTCTGAGATAATATTGAGATTTGTGAGTACTGTTTGTTTTGTTTGACTTCTGAGATTATATTGAGATTTGTGAGTACTGTTTGTTTTGTTTGACTTCTGAGATTATATTGAGATTTGTGAGTACTGTTTGTTTTGTTTGACTTCTGAGATAATATTGAGATTTGTGAGTACTGTTTGTTTTGTTTGACTTCTGAGATAATATTGAGATTTGTGAGTACTGTTTGTTTTGTTTGACTTCTGAGATAATATTGAGATTTGTGAGTACTGTTTGTTTTGTTTGACTTCTGAGATAATATTGAGATTTGTGAGTACTGTTTGTTTTGTTTGACTTCTGAGATTATATTGAGATTTGTGAGTACTGTTTGTTTTGTTTGACTTCTGAGATTATATTGAGATTTGTGAGTACTGTTTGTTTTGTTTGACTTCTGAGATTATATTGAGATTTGTGAGTACTGTTTGTTTTGTTTGACTTCTCAGATAATATTGAGATTTGTGAGTACTGTTTGTTTTGTTTGACTTCTCAGATTATATTGAGATTTGTGAGTACTGTTTGTTTTGTTTGACTTCTGAGATAATATTGAGATTTGTGAGTACTGTTTGTTTTGTTTGACTTCTGAGATTATATTGAGATTTGTGAGTACTGTTTGTTTTGTTTGACTTCTGAGATTATATTGAGATTTGTGAGTACTGTTTGTTTTGTTTGACTTCTGAGATTATATTGAGATTTGTGAGTACTGTTTGTTTTGTTTGACTTCTGAGATAATATTGAGATTTGTGAGTACTGTTTGTTTTGTTTGACTTCTGAGATAATATTGAGATTTGTGAGTACTGTTTGTTTTGTTTGACTTCTGAGATTATATTGAGATTTGTAAGTACTGTTTGTTTTGTTTGACTTCTGAGATTATATTGAGATTTGTGAGTACTGTTTGTTTTGTTTGACTTCTGAGATAATATTGAGATTTGTGAGTACTGTTTGTTTTGTTTGACTTCTGAGATTATATTGAGATTTGTGAGTACTGTTTGTTTTGTTTGACTTCTGAGATTATATTGAGATTTGTGAGTACTGTTTGTTTTGTTTGACTTCTGAGATTATATTGAGATTTGTGAGTACTGTTTGTTTTGTTTGACTTCTCAGATAATATTGAGATTTGTGAGTACTGTTTGTTTTGTTTGACTTCTCAGATTATATTGAGATTTGTGAGTACTGTTTGTTTTGTTTGACTTCTGAGATAATATTGAGATTTGTGAGTACTGTTTGTTTTGTTTGACTTCTGAGATTATATTGAGATTTGTGAGTACTGTTTGTTTTGTTTGACTTCTCAGATAATATTGAGATTTGTGAGTACTGTTTGTTTTGTTTGACCTCTGAGATTATATTGAGATTTGTGAGTACTGTTTGTTTTGTTTGACTTCTGAGATTATATTGAGATTTGTGAGTACTGTTTGTTTTGTTTGACTTCTGAGATTATATTGAGATTTGTGAGTACTGTTTGTTTTGTTTGACTTCTGAGATAATATTGAGATTTGTGAGTACTGTTTGTTTTGTTTGACTTCTGAGATAATATTGAGATTTGTGAGTACTGTTTGTTTTGTTTGACTTCTCAGATTATATTGAGATTTGTGAGTACTGTTTGTTTTGTTTGACTTCTGAGATAATATTGAGATTTGTGAGTACTGTTTGTTTTGTTTGACTTCTGAGATAATATTGAGATTTGTGAGTACTGTTTGTTTTGTTTGACTTCTGAGATAATATTGAGATTTGTGAGTACTGTTTGTTTTGTTTGACTTCTCAGATTATATTGAGATTTGTGAGTACTGTTTGTTTTGTTTGACTTCTGAGATAATATTGAGATTTGTGAGTACTGTTTGTTTTGTTTGACTTCTGAGATAATATTGAGATTTGTGAGTACTGTTTGTTTTGTTTGACTTCTCAGATTATATTGAGATTTGTGAGTACTGTTTGTTTTGTTTGACTTCTGAGATAATATTGAGATTTGTGAGTACTGTTTGTTTTGTTTGACTTCTGAGATTATATTGAGATTTGTGAGTACTGTTTGTTTTGTTTGACTTCTCAGATTATATTGAGATTTGTGAGTACTGTTTGTTTTGTTTGACTTCTGAGATAATATTGAGATTTGTGAGTACTGTTTGTTTTGTTTGACTTCTGAGATAATATTGAGATTTGTGAGTACTGTTTGTTTTGTTTGACTTCTGAGATAATATTGAGATTTGTGAGTACTGTTTGTTTTGTTTGACTTCTGAGATTATATTGAGATTTGTGAGTACTGTTTGTTTTGTTTGACTTCTGAGATAATATTGAGATTTGTGAGTACTGTTTGTTTTGTTTGACTTCTGAGATAATATTGAGATTTGTGAGTACTGTTTGTTTTGTTTGACTTCTGAGATTATATTGAGATTTGTGAGTACTGTTTGTTTTGTTTGACTCCTGAGATAATATTGAGATTTGTGAGTACTGTTTGTTTTGTTTGACTCCTGAGATAATATTGAGATTTGTGAGTACTGTTTGTTTTGTTTGACTTCTGAGATTATATTGAGATTTGTGAGTACTGTTTGTTTTGTTTGACTTCTGAGATAATATTGAGATTTGTGAGTACTGTTTGTTTTGTTTGACTTCTGAGATAATATTGAGATTTGTGAGTACTGTTTGTTTTGTTTGACTTCTGAGATAATATTGAGATTTGTGAGTACTGTTTGTTTTGTTTGACTTCTGAGATTATATTGAGATTTGTGAGTACTGTTTGTTTTAGTGTTTGCTTTGTTTATGATACTTTGTTCCACCGGCTTGTTTGACCTTTGTTGCCAGCTGACATTGATTTTGGATTGTCCTTCAAATATGGTTGCCTGTTTTTGTAAATAGATTGTAAATAGTGTATATATTGGGATAGTAAGGAGTTTGACGCCATTTTCTTTGTAAAACCTTTTGTCCTCTGTTTTTGTGTTAGGTAGTTAGGGAAGTGAATTGTTTTTTCTTTTCTTTTATTTTTGATCAGGTAAGTTAGAGAATTAATATAAAGGAATTTTTGTTTGTTATTTCGGCCTTGTCAGCTCCCGAATTCAAACCCCAATAAATCTTTGAATTAATTTTTGTCGTCTTGTCTTTCATGTTGTGCACCATCCCTAGACGGTGCGTAACAATGTACTTCAAAGTTTCTTAAAGTCAGTTAAATGTTTGTTGAAGGCGCAGTATTGGCAGATATTAAGCAGACAGTCTATTAATACTCAAATGGATCATTAAAACAAGGTGTTACCATAGTTTTTTTTTTCTGCAACAACACAAAGCACTAGTGACTGCAATGCATTCATTTAAAAGCAAGAAACTGTATTCACTGAAAGTAGACCTACTGTACAAAGTGCTTTTACAACCTTGATTTTTTTAACTTCATACCACTTATTGGCACAGTTTATTGCTGATTTATTCTCAGATTTGGCAGCGCACAGCCTGGAAATGAAATAGTCATTTTAGTATTATGGTTTTGCACATTAATATATATTCTGGGTCAATGACGAGGCATCCCATTTCAGTGTCCACGTCAAAATCAAATTACAAAGGTGATTTCATACGCATAGAGTGGATTAAACGAAAGTAAAATGTCTGATTTAATGTTTTCAAATGACTAAAATGTCAAAATATTGGAAAAAGCGATGTTTCATTGTCATTTCGTGTAAAACACACTATTCAAAAATAAGTTTTTCCAGCCTGATCTCACGAGGAAACGTAAGTATTTTAAGTTTTGTCAGTTTAGTGGCTAATTTGTACGAATTCATACAAATTCAGTCCAGGTTACCCTCCTATCTTGCTGACAGGAGTTTTTCTGTGTACTTAGGAACCAGGCCCGTGCACAGACTATCAAAAGGGCATGTGCAGGATACATTTTTTAAAGAGCTGGGTGGGGGTGGGGGGGTAATGAAGATTGGTGTTGTCACGCGCGTTCTCATCAGCTGTGATGTCGCGCGTACTTTAAAGCAGGGGTTGAGCGCGCCTACTGAAGGGCGGGAGGGAGGGTGTGTCGCGGGGGCACTTTTGATCATTTTGGAAGGGCACTTTCTATCCAACACTAAAAAGGGCATGTGCACTGCACAGGTTGAGCTCTATGTGTGCGAGTGCCTGCTCGGAAGTCGTATGTCAGACTGTGTTCCTCTGTCCTATGTTGTGCCTCAAGGTTCTGTCCTAGGCCTTCTTCTTTTTAATCTATATATGCTCCCTCTCAGCAAGATTATTAGTAGTTTTAAAGGTATATCTTACCACTGCTATGCAGATGAAGTTACAATTATATTTTTCTTTTAGCCCTGACAGGCTAGAAAAACTGTCTCTCTTGCAGGATTGCTTAGTCTCCATTAACAAATGGATGGCAGACAGTTTTCTGCAACTCAGCCCTGATAAAACAGAAATGTAAATGTTTGCTCCAGATAGCATCACCCCATTGATCAGGCAAGTTTTGGGCGGCTTGTCATCTTCAAATTGCAGTGACATTAGAAATCTTGGTGTCATTTATGACTGAGCTCTGTGTTTTAATAGCCATGTTAAATCTGTTGTTCGTATGCTTTTTTCACCCGAGGAACATCGCAAAAATAAGAGATATTGTGTCAAAGGAAGAGATGGAGATGCTTGTTCATGCCTTCATCTCTTCTAGATTTGATTATTGTAATGTTCTGTTCACTTGTCTGAACAAGTCCTCCATGGAGCGATTACACGTTGTGCAGAATGCAGCGACGAGGCTTTTAACCAACACCAGTATAGGAGGTCACACATCACACATGTGCTTAAGGCACTTCACTGGCTTCCTATCAGTTTTAGAGTAAATTTTAACATTCTGGTCATTACATATAGAGCTCTGCATGGTCAAGCACCCCTGTATATTCAAGATCAGTTAAGCAGTCACTCATGTAGCTGGTCTCTGAGGTCTTCTGGCAAAGACCTTTTAGCCATTTCCAGAACTCGTCTTAAGACTAAAGGTGGCCGTGCTTTCTGTGTGGTAGCCCCAGGGCTCTGGAACTCTCTCCAGACAGCACTGAGAATTCACTGGGATCAGTTGAACTTTTTAAAAAGCATTTAAAGACACCTTTTTGGCCAAGCTTTTATTAAACAGTATTAGTGTTTCTGTATTTGGATTTTTAAATAGTCTTAATATGTTTTAACATGTTTTCTTTATTAGGGACCGAGCACCGAAACCTCAGAGGTGGCGAAAATTGACATTTGTTTTGGGCTTCGGAAATGGGTGTGGCAAAATGACTCGACAGCGCCACCTAGAAAAATTAAACAGACAAGCCCCTGATCTACGAATCACGCACATGCACGAAAATTGGCACACACCTCAAACATGCCAAAACATACGAAAAAGTCTCTTGGAGCCATATCTCAAACCCAACAGGAAGTCGGATATTTTTAACTTCCTGCGGCGAAAAAGTGGCATTTTTGCCATTTCCAGGCGTTGTATTTTAACGAACTCCTCCTAGGAATTTGATCCAATCAAAACCAAAATTGGGTTTTGTCATCTAAAGGCCTTGGCGATGTTAAATTGCGAAGCTTTAGAGTTTTTGTCGATGGGCGTGTCCGTGGCGGCCTTGCAAACTTTGACGATTCGCCACAAAACAGGAAGTCATTATAACTCAGGCATGCATTATCTGATCTGCCTCAAAAATCACACGTTTGATAAGAGTCCTGACCTGAACACGTTTACATGCCGATATCCAGATACAGTTATAGCGCCACCTGCTGGCCACAGGAAATTACAAGATTTACAGAGTCACAAACTCCTCCCACAAATTTTATCGTATCAGCACCAAAATTGGGTGGTGTTATCTGAAAGCTCTAGCGATGGTATATTGTGAAGATCTAGAGTTTTCGCAGAGGGGCGTGTCCGTGGCGGCATGACAAACCTCAACGCTTCGCCATGGAACAGGAAGTCCTTATAACTCAACCACACAATGTCCGATCAGCCTGAAACTTCACATGATTGATAAAAGTCCTCCCCTGAACACATCCCCATAACAATAATAAAGTGGGCGTGGCAAAATGACTCGACAGTGCCACCTATAAAAATTAAACGGACCAGCCCCCCATCTACGAATAACACAAACGCATGAAAATTGGCACACACCTCAAACATGCCAAAACATATGAAAAAGTCTCTTGGAGCCATATCTCAAACCCAACAGGAAGTTGGATATTGTTAACTTCCTGCGGCGAAAAAGTGGCATTTTTGCCATTTCCAGGCGTTGTATTTTAACGAACTCCTCCTAGGAATTTGATCCAATCAAAACCACAATTGGCTTTTGTCATCTAAAGGCCTTGGCGATGTTAAATTGCGAAGCTTTAGAGTTTTTGTCGATGGGCGTGTCCGTGGCGGCCTTGCAAACTTTGACGATTCGCCACAAAACAGGAAGTCATTATAACTCAGGCATGCATTATCTGATCTGCCTCAAAAATCACATGCTTGATAAGAGTCCTGACCTGAACACGTTTACATGCCGATATCCAGATACAGTTATAGCCCCACCTGCTGGCCACAGGAAATGGCATGTTTTACATTGTAACATACTCCTTCACCAAATTTTATCGTATTAGCAGCAAAATTGGGTGGTGTCATCTGAAAGCTCTAGCGATGATATATTGTAAAGATCTAGAGTTTTCACAGAGGGGCGTGTCCGTGGCGGCATGACAAACCTCAATGCTTCGCCATGGAACAGGAAGTCCTTATAACTCAACCACACAATGTCTGATCTGCCTGAAACATCACATGGTTGATTAAATTCCTCTCCTGAACACATCCACATAACAATATTGAGTCTGTCATAGCGCCACCTGCTGACAAAAGGCATTTTGGCTTATAACTCAGCCAAACAATGTCCGATCTGCCTGAAACTTCACATGGTTGATAAGATTCCTCTCCTTGTGACATCTACATGCCAATCTTGAGTCACAGTCCTAGCACCACCTGCTGAGAGGAGGAGGTTTGGCATAAATCTGTGATTTTCTCAGATTTTTTTATTATATCGGCTTAAATTATTATTGTTCACTGTTCTTTGTCATCCTGAGGCCACCGGGCGGCGGTGAGCCCGGGTGCGAGGTCCCTATCGTTGCTGCTTGCAGCTTCAATTGTCATTTGTTCTTTTACTTGTTGTCTCTTATCGTAAAGCACTTTGTGACTCAATGTCTGGGAAAGGTGCTATATAAATAAACCTTTACTTACTTTACTTGCTTAGTCGTACGAAAACGTACGATTTTAAAATGGAGGGGTGGCACCCAAGCTCACCGGTTAATAGTAAGCTAATGTCATTTCATAATGCAAATCTTAAATTCATGCTAACCAACAAATGATCAAAGGAAATGTATTAATGTAATTCAAATATATAAAATATGAATTGATGTTTACTTTAAACTTTAATTATATTGTTCTATTAAAATGTATTTTTTTAAAATTTTGTTAAAAAAGATTTCTCTAGAGTCATCCACCATAATTTTGTGGCTCCAAAGTATCGGTTCAGGCACCACTTTTGGAAGTGGTACTGTTTTAAAAGTATTCTATTTAGGTATCGAAATAATCACAAACGATACCCAACCCTACGTGTCATGGATGTATTTATATTTATTTTTTTAACCAATGACATTTATTATTTATTTTTAAATCTAATTCGCTTTGAATTAATAAAGCCTCCTTATCTATGGGGTCCTCTAAAAAAAGACAAGCCATTCTCATAACTTTGTTCTTTGTGTAACTGAAATGTAAACAATGAATGTCTACAATGAGAAATAGTTTATCTTTAAAAAAAATGAGAGGAGATCGACAGAAACTCTTTACAGAAATCCCTTTAATAGAGAATAAAACCTGCTCCTGACCAGGTTAGGCTCACAGAGTATGTTACCACAGTAACTGACTCTAAGTTAAAATTACCTCTTTCAGCTTGACTTACCCTGCTTTCTCCAGTTTGACAAACCTGCCATTTTGAAACAAAAAACCCAGAGTTTATCTCATTTCAGGGTTAACATACTCTAAAGGCCCATGCGCACTGAGACGTTTTTTGCTTGTGTTTTCCATCGACGTTTAATGCCTCGTGACTATATAAAGGGCGTCAATGTGATTGTGCACACCAACCCGCAAACGCCAAGCGCAAATGCGTCATGTAATAAAAAAAAAAAACGCCTCATGCTCTTTTTTTTTTATTTGACACGCCGCGTTAAAACCAACCCAAGCTCATTTTGAAATGTAGTCCCGCAGACGTTTCTGGAGACAACGGAATACGTCCTGGGAGGTACGTACGGCTGCATTTATTTTTTTCAAGCGAACGCTGCGGGGTGGTGTGACGCTGTTCCGTTTCGCGCTTGCCTGCAGGCCGTCCGACCGCTTACCTCCTTGTGGAGGGCTTTCCCGCTGAAACCCGTTTGTCCACGCAGCTCACCGTGTACGTCGGCAGGCTCGAGATGCAGAGAGGAGTTGACCACGGCGATCGGTTTCGAGTCCGGGGAAGAGCGGTTTTAGCAATCAGGTAAGACAAAAGCAGAATCCCAAAAATTAAGTGAAGAGTTTCGTAACAGGGTGAGAACGCGGTGAAATCCGAAATCGAGGTAGAAAAAAAAAAGAAAGGGCTTTTCTTTTTTTGGACGGCTTTTGTAAACTGTTGCTCGGGTTTAGGGAAGCGAGTGGGTGGGCGGGTCGATCGGTAAAATTGATTGGGTTCAGGGAAGGAGGAGGGCGGGTCAGCCGATTGGCCGGTCGCGCAGTCAATCATCCGGTCAGTCGGACAGCGGCCTCTGGTGGGTTCACGCGAGAACAGCGCTGGCGCGAACTGCACTCGCGAGAGGCGTTTGAGATGCGAAAAAGCACACAACAGCAGCCTCTCACGGATTTGCAAAAACAAAAACTGCAGCCGTACGTACCCGCTCGGACGTATTCCGCGGTCTACAGAAACGTCCGCGGGACTACGTTTCAACAATGAGCCTGGGTTGGTTAAAACCTTCTCCTCCAATCAGATTGCCACTTGAGTTCACGTGCACGGAGCTGCTGAAGTTACAGCAAACAGCACTTGGAGGCGCTCAAGCGCAAAACTGTCAATGCGAGCGCACACTGAAGAAGATGCTCAGAGGCGATATGAACATGGAGCTGCTTATTGCACTGGTGAACAATAATCATTTCTTCATCGCTAGAGCTGGAGCTGCTGCTCGAAACATCCATGCTTGTTTGAGTCACCACTACTTTAACAACAAGCGTGTGAACTTCCTCTCTTCCTCTTCTTCTGTGTTAGAAGCGGGTGTCAGCAGCTTAAAGTTGTGTAGCGCCATCTAACGTCAAGGAGTGATTTTGCATCCTCTTCTACTTGACACCAGTGAAAATCGATTGGGTTTGAATCCGGAAAAACGTCTTGTAAAACGCTGACGATAAACGTACACAAAGGCATCCCGGTGTGTAGGAGCCTTGAGCCTTTTCCCTTAACCTCCTTTCTAATTATTTGTTTTGCATTGATAAATTCAGTTATGGCTGTAAAATTATTAATAAATCTCACAGTTATTAATATAGTCATCTATTTATTTGATTAATATTTTTTAATTATTTTTTGTTTATCATTTATTATATAAAATATTTATTGATTTAATTTTTTTAATACGTTTCTTATTACTTGTTCTGCTTTTAGTGCTTTTTCCATTGTTTAGTCTTATAGTGGGTGGCATGGTGGCGCAGTGGTTAGCACTGTCGTCTCACAGCAAGAAGGTTGCTGGTTTGAGCCACGTCTGGGTCAGTTGGCATTTCTGTGTGGAGTTTGCATGTTCTGTCCGTGTTGGCGTGGGTTTCCTCTGGGTGCTCCGGTTTTCTCCACAGTCTAAAGACATGCATAGGTGAATTAAAAAAGCTTAATTAACCATAGTGAACGAGTGTGAATGCGAGAGTGTTTGGGTGTTTCCCAGTGCTGGGTTGCAGCTGGAAGGGCAACATATGCTGGGTAGGTTGGTGGTTCATTCTGCTGTGGTGATCTCTGATAAATCAGGGACGAAGGATGAAGGAATTTATATATATATAATTTACCTTCAAATCTAGATGTAGTTTTATTGTGGTGTAACAGAATGAAGTGCTGTGTAAACCATGCATTTCCGACTGACGCTTGAATTAATCTCTGGCTTCAAATATCTGATTCTCACTTTAATATAGTGCCACTTGCTTAGAGAATGAGTGTGAAGGATGAAAATGCACACAGATGCTTGTAAAAAAATCCACATTCAGCGATAAATATGTAAAGGCTTGCATTTCTTGGCTGTTTTATCCAGTTAATGCGTGCATGTCGTATATTTTCCTCCGCTTCTTCCAGGGATCTGAATAGCATGTCATAATCAATTCTTATGAAAGCACAACAACATTATAGATTTATTTTTACACAAGCAGCAGAATGCATTATTAAGCTGTGCTTCAGCAAAGACATGAAATATGCCAAGCAGGCGGAAACATTTCTGACTGTTTGAGCCAAAAGCATGTAATATCCAAAGTTCTCAGTCCAAGACGGACTAATAAAAATTAAAATATTACAGCAAAGATATGCTGTCGCATACACTGTAAAAATAAGCAGTTATCTGTACTTTGGCATTTGTGTTCCTATTTTGTATTTCCCCATTTATTTATGCTTTTGTATTGTATTGTTGGAATATAGAATCAGTTCCGTGCGTGTTCAAGAAAGAAGCTCAGGAGAGGTGTTCATTATTTTTTAAAAATCCTAACAATTTATTGGATACAAATGAATAATTCGATTCACAGAATTCGGTTATCCTCAATGCAATACAAAAGTTATATTAAGGAGGTGCACAACAACTTTCTTTTCCTGACTTCAACTTATATAGGCAGCTGATATTCACAGGTGGAGTTTAGTGCAATTCGTCATTTGTCAATCATTGTTCAGTCCTCCATTGGGCGCACCCCAGACATAAGTCCTCACGAATTCTCTGCACAACAATAAAACTTTGTGTGCTCTGTGTTTAGTTTTAACACGTTTCTGCAGACATGAAGTTTCTGCAGAGCTGATTTTCAAGAGTTCACACTTAGAGTTTACACTAATGCGTTTTAGTTTGAAAACGCATAAGTTTTGCTACGGTTACGCCATCCGTCCACACTACGCTGGAGTTCTTGAGCGCCGAAAACGGAGCGTTTCGAAAACGCTGGAGAAGCTGTTTTCATTCTGAAACGCTGCTGCTCCGTCTCAGTGTGGATGATGAAAAACGGAGACATCTGAAAACGGAGGCGGGGCTGCAGACATTCGCCTCTCTGATTGGGGATTTTCCTCAATATTAAGTAGCCTAACACACACAGTTCAGTCCTGCATCTTCTCCTTGTAAGTTCAGACTTCGCAAGTTTGATCAAGGCTGCAGTCTCTTCTTCTCAGTTTGATATGGAAAACAGACTATTTCGAGGACACGAGTAAATGTTCACAGGGAACAGTGTACTTTATAACTTCATTCACATCACCCTGGCTACGTTGTTTCACTTTCTCAACAATAAATTGTAAACATGATTTAAGGAACTGCCTATTTTCATTTTAATATTAGCAACTTAACAGACAGCAGAAATGTTGAGGCTTTGTGCTGCATATATGAGCGTCATCTTCACTGTGTGGATATTTATAACAAAACGGAGCCGATAACAACTGCCTCCTTTCAATTTCAGTGAAAATACGAAACACACCCTCTCTTTTGCTGAATATCAGTTTTACTAATCGATAATAGCCATTATAAAAGTATAAAATACAATAAGTTTATACATTATTGGAAATAAAGGCAAGCGATCAGTCAATATACAGAATAGGCTACGTGGTTACTTTAATCATTAACTTATCTTTGCGCTCAGCCAAAACACGTTACCTGAGAACAAGTAATAGATTCCAAAGACCAAAGTCAGGGAATATGTCGTTAGATAAAGACAACAAGATAAATGAAATATCCCGTTTAATAAATATAGTGAGATTAGATCCAGCGGAAGATGCTTGATGAGCAGTCCGACTAGCAGAGCTCTCATCTGGGTAGATGGGCTGCAGCGCTTGCCCGAGAATGTGTGTGGTCACGTGATGTGCGTTTTCAGCGTTTTGGTGTGGACGGAGAGCAGTTCAGAAAACTGGGTAAAACGCGAGTGTGGACGCGGATCGTTTTAATTCTAAAATGCCGTTTTAAAACTAAAATGCACTAGTGTAAACGGGGCCTTAGCTGATGATTGATAATAAGACTAGTTTGGCGTGCTGTCCCAGGAGAGAGCCCTGAGCTTATAAGATCCTCGAGCCCGGGGCTCCCTCCCGTTGCAAGACGAGAGGGGAGTTTGAGCTCAGGTAGATCTCGATGACTCCCCCTCTTGCTTGTTGTAGCTAAGTGTCAGATATGGATGCTAAAAGGTGTACTCAGAGTTTAGCTAAAGTTTTTGGATTAATTGTTTAGAGTGCTTGTTTTTGAACTGTGGGAGGAAACCGGAGGACCCGGGGAAAACCCACGCGACCACGGGGAGAACGAGCAAACTCCGCACAGAAATGCCGTCTGGTTTGGAAAGGAATTAAACCAGGGGTATTCTTGCTGTGAGGCAACAGCGCTAATCGCTGGCCACCGTGACGCCCGTTTGAAAGGAGGGAAAGTAGGGTTGGGTGGGGGGGTTTCTTCAAGACGAAGATATTGAGATGAGAAAAGTCTGGTTATTTATAGTGAGTTAAGGATCGTCTGATAGGATAATCAGTCATTAGCTAAAGTTGGAACAGCTGTGAACAATCATAAGCACGTGATCCTCGCGAAATTTGTTTATAAATAAACTTCACTTAATTTTGGACCAGCATTTATTTACTTCTGCAAAAATGCTAATTAGTATAACATTTCACACACAACAGTAAAAGCTCAGTTAATATATGAACCTTACATGACCAATACATATAATTGTTTGATTCAAAGAAAAAGTTGATTCTTATATTCTAACAGTATCTTAGGACCTTGACCTTTTTATCCAACACCTTAACCTTTTAATGACATTTTACATTTTTTAAAGCAGTGGTCCTCAACTAGGCGACCATCAACCATTTTTTCATGCTGCATTCACACCAGATGCAGATAAAGCGTCAAGCACAAGTGATTTACATATTAAGTCAATGCAAAGACACATGTAAATATCCTGCTGTGCAGTACACTTGAATGAGGTGCGAATGACGCAGCGCAAGTTAAGTGTTTTGATTTTGGCAACTTGATTTTTACCATGTTTTCAGATTTAACCACATTCTTACCCTGTTATTTAGTTGTTTATTTTCTTTTTCGGCTTTTGTTTTTGTCTTACCTGCTTTCTGGAACTCTTGTTTGCCAGCGTCAAATCCTGTCGTTGCATCTCAAATCCTCCAACATACGCGGCCAGATACTGCACTGTAAACCCTAATGTCTTTACTTAAACAATTAAGTAAAATTGACTGAACATACCTTAACATTTTGCATTTTGTTGCATTTTGGTCCTATCACTTTAAAATATGAGTTAATTCAACTTATGTACCATCAAAATGCATAAACTTAAGATTTCAAGTGTAGCGAGTTTAAAATCATAAATAATCCTTTGAAAAAAATAGGCAATTGTCAGAAATGTAGTCTTGACTGTAAAATTCTAATATGTGCAACCTTTTAAGTGCAAGGTCTTTTTTTTAATCAAAAAACAAATGGCTTCAGGTATAATTATTCACCTTACTTTTGTAAAAAAATTATTGGAACATTTCTTCATAGTATATTATTATACATATGCATGCACACGCATGATCGCGTTTATTAAATTTGCTTAAACTAAGCGTTCTAAAGTATGGCTGTATTTCACAAGGATTCTGACACAACAACGCGAATCATACGCTTTCGTTGCGTTGAAGGAGGAAACACGTCAAACTTAATGACACATTTGAGGACTCATGCTGAAAGGCAGAGGAATGCGGTGTCTTTGACAGCTCGCAACATCATCTGACACTTTCTGGGTACATTTACATAAACACCAATACTCCGATTTTAAAATGATTAAGATAATACTCTTATTAAGAGTCTACCATGTAAGCAGCGATTTTTGATTACCTTAAAGGACCATCGAGTCACAAGGTTTTTCTTTCTGTTCGCCATGCAATATCAAATTATTTTAAAACAGAAGTCGAAAGTTATACATGAAACATACGAAATTGCATGAAACTCTGGAGAGCCTGGTGATGCGACATTAATTCTTTTATACGGAAACTTGCCTTCAAAAAGTGTTTTCTTGGTCTCATCCATATTTCTTTGCATGTTGAACAAGTTCAACACAAGAGGAAGTAAAAAAGAAAAAAAAAAAAAAAAAAAAAAAATATATATATATATATATATATATATGTATGTATGTATATATATATATATATATATATATATTTTTTTTTTTTTTTTTTTTTTTTACTTCCTCTTGTGGTGGACGTGTTCAACATGCAAAGAAATATGGATGAGACCAAGAAAACACTTTTTCTTGGTCTCATCAGTTTTATTTTTTTTTACTGGTGGAGGACCAAGAAATGGCTCAGCAGCACTCTCACTCTTTTTCATGGTGCCCAAATGTATTTGAGGAGTTTCAAGTTAATAAAAAGTGACGGGAAGCTATGCTAAAGTTAACTAGCCTATAGCATATATCTTGCTGTCTGCAAAAGACAGAGACGTACCATATAACTCCCATACCATATAACTTAGACGTACCATATAACTCCCATAAGTGCATACTATTCGACACAACTGCACAAGCATCATTTTAACCTTTTATAAACGAACGTTAACGTTACTCTGTCAACAGTCTATTGTCTAAATTACCGTGCTAACAGAACGTTCGAGGTTACAGAAGTAACCCTTCGTTCCCCGAGGAGGGGAACGGAAGTGCCATGAATGGGAGGATTCGGATCAGAAGCCGCTTATCTGGAGAGTATTGAACGGGCCAATGAATGAAATTAATTGGCAGCGTAAGCTTGCGCAGGTGTGCGACATCTGCAATCATCTCAGCATATAAGCACACCTGAAGCCAGCAGACGCCATCCTTTTAAGCTGAAGAGACTTTCAAACAGCTAAGGGACAGTCATTATGGCGACGGAATATGGCACTTCCGTTCCCCTCCTCGGGGAACGAAGGGTTACTTCTGCAACCTCGAACGTTCCCCTTCGGTTGGGGAACTTCAGTGCCATGAATGGGAGAATATGGAAAGCGCCACAATGACTGCACCTTACCAACACCCCCGATGAGGAGATAGTCAAGCAAGCGTGACGCACCCACATCATGGGGGGCGCGGTCCTCCAACGTGTCCCTGGCCCTAATTTATCCTACTTCAACAGAAGTTTTACGGATTTAGATATATTTTTTGGGAAGTCGTGAGCATCTAGATAATTCTAGGAAATACGACAGTACGTTGGGAAGCGTGCAATCCCGATAGGGAGGACGCTGCGGAGGCCATCCGTTACCCAAGGGGGGGATAGATGGCAGAATTTACCTATGGACTAGCCCTAAAAAGGGGGAGTACGCATAGCAAAGAGTGGTTAGCGGAGAGGGAAGACACGGGTCCGCCCAGGGGGGGGACTTAACCGTGGCGGAATAAGCATATGGGATCGCCTAGTGGGGATCACGCATAGCAGGCACCTATACCCAAAACGCGGGCTGACCAGCGGGCAGACCTACAACGTAGTGGGCCAGCAAGTGACTCCTCCGCTGAGTCAGTGCTGGGGGCCACGGAGGAATCTGCAGGGCTCACCTGACGGGGAACTTTACTGACAGATAAAAAAAGGCGCACGTACCTCCGTGTTAGGGAGAATGGCGCAGCAAGCGTGTTTCAACACCCTACCGAGTTGTCTCCTCAATCACCAAAGGGTTACCTAATACCCTTGAGGAAACCGGCTCAACACGCAGATTGTAAAACCTTGCAAATGTGTTGGGTGTCGCCCAGCCCGCAGCTCTACAGATGTCTGTTAGAGAGGCGCCGCGTGCACGCGCCCAAGAGGATGCAACGCTCCGAGTGGAGTGTGCACGTACTCCCGGGGGACACGGCTGACCTCGACTCAAATAAGCGAGTGAAATGGCATCCACAATCCAGTGGGATAATCTTTGTTTCGATACGGCACTTCCCTGCTGCCGACCGCCATAACAGACAAAGAGCTGCTCAGATGATCTAAAATTCTGAGTACGGTCCACATAAATGCGCAGAGCGCGAACTGGACAAAGTAAAGAAAGGGCTGGGTCTGCCTCCTCCGGGGGCAGCGCTTGCAGGTTCACTACCTGATCTCTAAAGGGGGTGGTAGGAACCTTGGGCACATAACCGGGGCGGGGTCTCAGGATAACGTGAGAGTAATCCGGCCCGAATTCCAGGCACGAGTCACTGACCGAAAATGCCTCCAGGTCCCCGACCCTCTTGATGGAGGCCAACGCAACCAGCAGAGCTGTCTTCAGGGACAGAAATCTTAGAGATACTGATTCGAGTGGCTCAAAGGGATCGGATCGCAGACTCGTGAGAACGAGGGCGAGATCCCAAGAGGGCATGAGAGGGGGGCGAGATGGATTAATTCGCCTAGCACCCCTAAGGAACTGGATGACCAGGTTATGCTTTCCCACGGTGCCGCCAGCTACCGTGCTATGATAAGCGGAGATGGCGGCCACGTAAACCTTGAGAGTGGAGGGCGACAGCCTGCTGTCCAACTTCTCTTGAAGGAAAGAGAGCACAACACTAATCTGGCAATTTCGGGGGTCTTCTCTGCGAGAGACGCACCATTCAGTGAATAGACTCCACTTCAGGGCGTAGGCGCGCCTCGTGGAGGGGGCTCTAGCCTGAGTGATGGTATTAACCACCGCAGTCGGTAGGTTACCTAAGTCTTCCTCGCGTCTAGGGACCACACGTGGAGGTTCCAAAGATCGGGGCGAGGGTGCCAGATGGTGCCCTGTCCCTGAGAGAGTAGGTCCTCTCTCAAAGGGATCCGCCAGGGGAGGGCCGTCGCGAGGAGTGAGAGCTCTGATATCCAGGTCCGGTTGGGCCAAAGGGGCGCAACTAGCAGAACCTGTTCCTCGTCCTCCCTGACCTTGCACAGAAACTGCGCGAGCAGGCTCACTTGGGGAAACGCATACTTGCGCATGCCCCGAGGCCAGCTGTGGGCCAGTGCATCCGTGCCGAGAGAGCCCTCGGTCAGGGAAAAAAACAACTGGCAGTGAGCGTTCTCGGGGGAAGCAAACAGATCGATCTGGGCCTCCCCGAATCGCGCCCATATCAGCTGAACAGACTCGGGGTGGAGTCTCCATTCTCCAGGGCGTAACAGCTGTCGTGAGAGCGCATCGGCTGCACGATTGAGCGTGCCTGGGACGTGAATGGCGCGCAGCGATTTCAGCCGCGGGTGACTCCAGAGGAGCAGACGGCGGGCGAGCTGAGACATGCGGCGAGAGCGCATACCCCCCATGCGGTTGATATACGCCGCCGCCGCCGTACTGTCCGTCCTGACCAGCACGTGTTGCCGCTCCAGCACCGGTAAAAAGCGGTGGAGAGCGAGGAACACTGCCAACAGCTCTAGGCGATTGATATGCCAATGCAGCTGGGCACCCTTCCAGAGGCCCGCAGCCGCATGCCCGCGACACACGGCCCCCCAACCCGTGTTGGAAGCGTCTGTTGAAACAACAACATGGCTGGACGCCTGTCCTAGAGGCACACCGGCCTGTAGGAACGAGGGGTCGTTCCAAGGGCTGAGGGCGCGGCGACACAGCGCAGTAACCGAGACCCGGTGTGTGCCCGCGTGCCATGCGCGTCTGGGGACCCGATCGTGAAGCCAGTGCTGAAGTGGTCTCATATGGAGCAACCCGAGCGGCGTGACGGCGGCTGCGGATGCCATATGCCCCAGGAGCCTCTGAAAGAACTTCAGTGGGACCACTAGTTTGCTGTCGAGCTCCCTCAGACAGTTCAGCAACAGGCGAGCGCGTTCCTCGGAGAGGTGCGCTACCATGGTGATCGAGTCCAGCTCCATCCCGAGAAAAGAAATCCTCTGCACGGGGGCGAGTTTGCTCTTTTCTCGGTTGACCTGAAGCCCCAGTAGGCGGAGATGCCGAAGCACCTCGTCCCTGTGCACAATCAATTGCTCCCGCGAGTGGGCTAAAATCAGCCAGTCGTCGAGATAACCGAGTATGCGAATGCCCGCGAGCCGAAGGGGCGCTAGGGCACCCTCCGCGAGTTTGGTGAAGACCCGCGGAGACAGAGAGAGCCCGAAGGGGAGGACCTTGTACTGCCACGCTCGACCCTCGAACGCAAACCGCAGAAATTGGCGGTGACGTGGAAGAATGGAGACATGGAAATACGCGTCCTTCAGGTCTATGGCTGCAAACCAATCCCGAGGACGAACGCATTGGAGAATGCGCCTCTGCGTGAGCATTCTGAACGGCAGCTTGTGCAGACAGCGGTTCAAAACGCGCAGATCTAGGATTGGCCGTGACCCACCGCTCTTTTTGGGTACGATGAAGTATGGGCTGTAAAACCCACTCTCCATCTCGGCTGGAGGAACCGGCTCGATTGCACCCTTCGCCAGGAGGGCAGCAATCTCCTCTCGCAAGACAGGGGCGGACAGGGGGTTGACCCTGGAGAAATACACGCCCGTAAACTTGGGGGGCCGTTTCGCGAACTGAATCGCGTAACCGAGTCTGATTGTGCGTATGAGCCACCGCGAGGGGCTGGCCCGCGCTAACCAGGCAGGCAGAGCCCTCGCTAATGGAGTCATCGCTACAATCGCTGACGTACCAGCGGTGGGGCAGCGCGGAGTGGGTGTGCTGATCCGGGAAGCACGAGGGTCCCGCGGAAAAGCTGGAGGAGAGCGATTCGCTCTGGCTCCGCACCCTGACTCCGGAGAGGGGGCTGGAGGGCTGAGGGAAGGGAGACCGTCCCCCCAGCGCTCGTGAGCCACTGGCGAAGCACGTAGAGTCTGCGAGCCGGAAGGCAGCGCGTCCCGGACTGGCAGAACTCGTGCAGTCACATCCGGGGAAGGGAAAAAGTGCTCTTTTACTGATGTTTTGGTGGCACTGAAAAGTACCGTTGTTATCGGGGCCCCGCCCTCCAGCGGGGAAAGAGCAAGTTTCCTCTTCTCCGGACGGCCTGTCTCAGGGACGCTTCGCGGTCCGTTTACCGGACTTAACGGCGCCCTGGGCAGGAGGGGCTGCCTGCTTTCGAGGTGAACGCCGCGCCCGCTTGGCCGGAGGCGCAGGCGGGGGCGGGGCAGCACTCGTTGGCGGGCGCCCTCGGCGAGGAACAGCGGAGGTGGATGGCTCGGCGGGCGGAGCGGGCTTACGGCCACGCCGATAGATGACATTGCCCATCGCATCTGACTGCTCTTTCACCGCCTTGAATTCCTGGGTGAATTCACCGACGGTGTCGCCGAACAGGCCAGCCTGGGATATGGGCGAGTCAAGAAAGCGAACTTTGTCAACGTCGCGCATATCGGCCAGGTTTAGCCAGAGGTGGCGTTCCTGAACCACAAGTGTGGACATCGTCCTCCCCAGCGCACACGCGGCGGACTTAGTAGTCCGAAGAGCATAGTCGGTCGCGGTGCGCAGCTCATGTAATAAGCTTGGGTTGGACCCGCCCTCGTGCAGCTCGGCCAGCGCCTGCGCTTGGTAGCGCTGGTAGGTGGCCATCGCGTGCAAAGCAGAAGCAGCCTGGCCCGCAGCCTTATAAGCTCTGGCTCCGAGGGAGGCAGACAACCTACAGGCTTTGGACGGGAGGCGGGGCAAACCCCGCCACGTAGAGGCGCCGCGCGGACAAAGATTGACCGCGATAGCGCGCTCCACTGACGGGATCGCCTCATACCCCCTGGCAGCTCCGCCGTCAAGGGCGGTGAGGGCGGAGGCACTCGCAGCACGGGCAGAGAAAGGTGCCCTCCAGGACTGCGTGAGCCTACTGTGCACTTCCGGGAAGAAGGGGACGAGAGGCTTCGAAGGCTTCGCCTTCTGGTCCTCTACGTAGCACCCATCTAGTCGGTCCGGCCGCGGAGCTGGGGGATAAACCATCTCCAACCCCACGGCCGAAGCAGCCCGGGAAAGCACGGCTAACATGTCCGCTTCAGGATCCGATTTGACAGCGCTCACCTGCCCGGAGGGGGCGAGCGGGTCCGGATCTTCGTCGGACAGTGAAAGCCCACCCTCCGATGCCGCGGAGGACATCTGATCTCCGGTGTCAGCGAGTGTGAGAGCTACCATCTGGTTAGACGGATCACTCTCACCACCCGAAGCTTGGATGGAGCGCCGTGAGGAGCGAGAGGTCCGCGAGCCCGTGGGCGGCGGATTAGCTCCCGCTGAAACCCTCAGATCTGCCCGAGCGCCCGCTGCTTTTTTAGAACAGGAGGCAACTGGGGTGGCTCGCTCTCTTGCGAAAGTTAGCCGCGATCTTAGCTGTGCAACGGTCATGGCATC